>NW_023995948.1:40000-71366 GCF_015586225.1 Lucilia sericata | reverse complement strand
ACAACATTAAGAGAACCTATAAAATCAAAAAAAAAACATAAAACACACACAACGTAAACTGTTTCCAAAGACTCCATTATGGACATTGACACAAATACTTTTTTCCTAAATCTCTGTTACAGATGGTGTTACACCCCAAAAAAGAAAGTAGAAACTCGAATACTTAAAACAAACCAAAGTCCATATTCCAAATGCTGTTTGACGTGTCATTTTACCCTCTTTTAAGTTGTGCGCATTTTCAACCAAAAAAATAAAAGTGGAAAAGGAATGAAATAAATGCGGAAAAACTTGATTAGATATAAATGTATATTGGTGGCAGAGTATGTATGTATACATGTAGATGTATTAGACTAGTAGATGATGTTGTAGTGATGATGTTGGCGATTATAATGTCCTTAAATCTTTGATTTTATTTTGTATACATGAACATGGACATATTAAAAAGTGTAATCTATAACCCAGCAAAATGTATTGTATGTAATAAGAAGAAATTTTCTTAAAAATTTATCAATTCTATCTTCTATACTTCTAATTATTTATTGGATTTGCTGCATTTATCCAGTAAAGTACTTTACTTGCTATTGCTACCAAACCATATTGGTGTTATTTCTTTGCTGGGATTCATTTAATTTGTTCTCTTCTTACAAATGCGTATTTATGATGGTTTGTAGTTCCTTTTTTCCTTTCCTTCCTTCTTTGACGCAACAGGTTAGCCAAATGTACGGCCTGGCAAACAGGCTGCCTAGTTGGTTGGGTAATTGTTGTTTGGCTGCCTTTGCCTGGATGGTTGACTGCTTGCCAGACAAATGAGTTTTGTTGTATTAGGGATGAATGTCTTGGATTTTTGCAACAGCTGTTTGACATTTTAGTTGCAAAAATCTTGCCTCTTTATACGGTTGATAAATACTAAAATCTGTTTTTTATGGTTTAATAAGTTTTGCTCTAAAAAATAACATAAAAAAGAATATTTTATTTAAAACTTTCTTTAACAATTTTTTAAATTAATATTTTATTATTAAAATAAATTCATAAAACTAATTTATACAATTAAAGGGAAAATAATTTTCCGGTTTGTGTGCGACAGAGTTAGAGGGAAAAATCCACAAGTGTTTATCGTCTACCAGTACGTATAAGTGTTTGAAATAATATATTGAAGCCCTACAATACGTATACGCCCCGATGTATTTCACTTAATTTAATGTCTACAATCGTTAAGTGTAAATTACAGGATTATAACAAATTTTTTATAAATTTGTTGCCAGAAATTAACATATGTTTCAAAATATAATATTCTTAGTTAAATTGTACAGTGGGTCAGGATCAAATAATTTGGAAATCTTAAATGATTATATAGACGTACTTTAACTTTTGCATATGTTCATTCTAGATCAAGTTCAGTTCTCATTCTGTTAGTCAGTTCTAGTTCAGTTCTAGTTCAGTTCTAGTTCAGTTCTAGTTCAGTTCTAGTTCAGTTTCTAGTTCAGTTCTAGTTCAGTTCTGTTCAGTTCTAGTTCAGTTCTAGTTCAGTTTAGTTCAGTTCTAGTTCAGTTCTAGTTCAGTTCTAATTCAGTTCTAGTTCAGTTCTAGTTCAGTTCTAGTTGTTCAGTTCTAGTTCAGTTCTAGTTCAGTAGTTCAGTTCTAGTTCAGTTCTAGTTCAGTTCTAGTTCAGTTCTAGTTCAGTTCTAGTTCAGTTCTAGTTCACTTCTAGTTCAGTTCTAGTTCAGTTCTGGTTCAGTTCTAGTTCAGTTCTAGTTCAGTTCTAGTTCAGTTCTAGTTCAGTTCTAGTTCAGTTCTAGTTCAGTTCTAGTTCAGTTCTAGTTCAGTTCTAGTTCAGTTCTAGTTCAGTTCTAGTTCAGTTCTAGTTCAGTTCTAGTTCAGTTCTAGTTCAGTTCTAGTTCAGTTCTAGTTCAGTTCTAGTTCAGTTCTAGTTCAGTTCTAGTTCAGTTCTAGTTCAGTTCTAGTTCAGTTCTAGTTCAGTTCTAGTTCAGTTCTAGTTCAGTTCTAGTTCAGTTCTAGTTCAGTTCTAGTTCAGTTCTAGTTCAGTTCTAGTTCAGTTCTAGTTCAGTTCTAGTTCAGTTCTAGTTCAGTTCTAGTTCAGTTCTAGTTCACTTCTAGTTCAGTTCTAGTTCAGTTCTGGTTCAGTTCTAGTTCAGTTCTAGTTCAGTTCTAGTTCAGTTCTAGTTCAGTTCTAGTTCAGTTCTAGTTCAGTTTAGTTCAGTTCTAGTTCAGTTCTAGTTCAGTTCTAGTTCAGTTCTAGTTCAGTTCTAGTTCAGTTCTAGTTCAGTTCTAGTTCAGTTCTAGTTCAGTTCTAGTTCAGTTCTAGTTCAGTTCTAGTTCAGTTCTAGTTCAGTTCTAGTTCAGTTCTAGTTCAGTTCTAGTTCAGTTCTAGTTCAGTTCTAGTGTTCTAGTTCAGTTCTAGTTCAGTTCTAGTTCAGTTCTAGTTCAGTTCTAGTTCAGTTCTAGTTCAGTTCTAGTTCAGTTCTAGTTCAGTTCTAGTTCAGTTCTAGTTCAGTTCTAGTTCAGTTCTAGTTCAGTTCTAGTTCAGTTCTAGTTCAGTTCTAGTTCAGTTCTAGTTCAGTTCAGTTCTAGTTAGTTCTAGTTCAGTTCTAGTTCAGTTCTAGTTCAGTTCTAGTTCAGTTCTAGTTCAGTTCTAGTTCAGTTCTAGTTCAGTTCTAGTTCAGTTCTAGTTCAGTTCTAGTTCAGTTCTAGTTCAGTTCTAGTTCAGTTCTAGTTCAGTTCTAGTTCAGTTCTAGTTCAGTTCTAGTTCAGTTCTAGTTCAGTTCTAGTTCAGTTCTAGTTCAGTTCTAGTTCAGTTCTAGTTCAGTTCTAGTTCAGTTCTAGTTCAGTTCTAGTTCAGTTCTAGTTCAGTTCTAGTTCAGTTCTAGTTCAGTTCTAGTTCAGTTCTAGTTCAGTTCTAGTTCAGTTCTAGTTCAGTTCTAGTTCAGTTCTAGTTCAGTTCTAGTTCAGTTCTAGTTCAGTTCTAGTTCAGTTCTAGTTCAGTTCTAGTTCAGTTCTAGTTCAGTTCTAGTTCAGTTCTAGTTCAGTTCTAGTTCAGTTCTAGTTCAGTTCTAGTTCAGTTCTGGTTCAGTTCTAGTTCAGTTCTAGTTCAGTTCTAGTTCAGTTCTAGTTCAGTTCTAGTTCAGTTCTAGTTCAGTTCTAGTTCAGTTCTAGTTCAGTTCTAGTTCAGTTCAAGTTCAGTTCTAGTTCAGTTCTAGTTCAGTTCTAGTTCAGTTCTAGTTCAGTTCTAGTTCAGTTCTAGTTCAGTTCTAGTTCAGTTCTAGTTCAGTTCTAGTTCAGTTCTAGTTCAGTTCTAGTTCAGTTCTAGTTCAGTTCTAGTTCAGTTCTAGTTCAGTTCTAGTTCAGTTCTAGTTCAGTTCTAGTTCAGTTCTAGTTCAGTTCTAGTTCAGTTCTAGTTCAGTTCTAGTTCAGTTCTAGTTCAGTTCTAGTTCAGTTCTAGTTCAGTTCTAGTCAGTTCTAATTCAGTTCAGTTCTAGTTCAGTTCTAGTTCAGTTCTAGTTTAGTTCTAGTTCTAGTTCAGTTCTAGTTCAGTTCTAGTTCAGTTCTAGTTCAGTTCTGTTCAGTTCTAGTTCAGTTCTAGTTCAGTTCTAGTTCAGTTCTAGTTCAGTTCTAGTTCAGTTCTAGTCAGTTCTAGTTCAGTTCTAGTTCAGTTCTAGTTCAGTTTCTAGTTCAGTTCTAGTTCAGTTCTTCTAGTTCAGTCTAGTTCAGTTCTAGTTCAGTTCTAGTTCAGTTCTAGTTCAGTAGTTCTAGTTCAGTTCTAGTTCAGTTCTAGTTCAGTTCTAGTTCAGTTTAGTTCAGTTCTAGTTCAGTTCTAGTTCAGTTCTAGTTCAGTTCTAGTTCAGTTCTAGTTCAGTTCTAGTTCAGTTCTAGTTCAGTTCTAGTTCAGTTCTAGTTCAGTTCTAGTTCAGTTCTAGTTCAGTTCTAGTTCAGTTCTAGTTCAGTTCTAGTTCAGTTCTAGTTCAGTTCTAGTTCAGTTCTAGTTCAGTTCTAGTTCAGTTCTAGTTCGTTCTAGTTCAGTTCTAGTTCAGTTCTAGTTCAGTTCTAGTTCAGTTCTAGTTCAGTTCTAGTCAGTTCTAGTTCAGTTCTAGTTCAGTTCTAGTTCAGTTCTAGTTCAGTTCTAGTCAGTTCTAGTTCAGTTCTAGTTCAGTTCTAGTTCAGTTCTAGTTCAGTTCTAGTTCAGTTCTAGTTCAGTTCTAGTTCAGTTCTAGTTCAGTTCTAGTTCAGTTCTAGTTCAGTTCTAGTTCAGTTCTAGTTCAGTTCTAGTTCAGTTCTAGTTCAGTTCTAGTTCAGTTCTAGTTCAGTTCTAGTTCAGTTCTAGTTCAGTTCTAGTTCAGTTCTAGTTCAGTTCTAGTTCAGTTCTAGTTCAGTTCTAGTTCAGTTCTAGTTCAGTTCTAGTTCAGTTCTAGTTCAGTTTTTAGTTCAGTTCTTTTTCTAGTTCGGTTTTATTTTTTTCTAAATATGTATGTATAACATTGATCTACAAAAATTAAATTTTTGCCAACCATTCTAAATAAAATGTTTATACTTTTGGCAAAGTATTTACATAAATTTTTTTCCACAACAAAAGGCGAGAAATATTTTTAATTTTAGTAAACTTGCTTTAATCTCTAAATTGTTGACATCCTTTTTCTTCTGTTAATGGTTTCTGCAGAATGACAATATTTACAACCGAGAAAACCTTTACGAGCTGAAATTTTTTAAAATATTTTTTGCTTGTTCTCCATGGCGATTTGTGTGGTTTATGTGACCTTTTCTATATTTATCCCTGATATATAAAAAAATATTATTTATTTTTCACACTGACAATGCAGCAATAACAACAACATAAATAACAAAAAAAAGAGAAGGAAATAAATAAAATGACACAATAAAATTGTGTGTAGGCATTTTTTCGAATTCAAATGGCAAAGGTTTTTCCATTGAGAAATGGAAAAATGAAAAGCATGAATTGTTGGCAATTTGTTGTAAATAAAATTTGTTTGTGTGTGTAAAAGGAAGAAAAAAGAATGAGTGAATGAAAGCAAGGATTTATATATTGATATAGATTATGACAAGTGTAGGTTTAAATAGAAAAATAAAAATAAAATCATAAATGCAAATAATAAAACCTAAATATTTAGTCTATACAAATATTTAGACCATTTTTTATATCTAATATGTAGATTAATATATTTGTAAATTGTAAGCAATTTACAGAAAGTCATTCAATAAATTTTTTTTCGAATTAATATTAAAATTTAGTTTTTATGGTTTCATCTAAATATTTATTCATAAAATAAAAAAAAAACAGATTTTAAAGAAATTTTATACAATATTTTGGCAGAAATACTTGAGTAGATTATGTTATTTATACAAGGGACAACTTATATATATTTTTGTTGAATTTTAAAATTAATTTTTTTGAGAAGTTCTTTTACAGTTCTGTTCTAGTTCTGTTTTAGTTCTGTTCTAGTTTTGGTCTAGTTCTGTTCTAGTTCTGTTCTAGTTCTGTTCTAGTTCTGTTCTAGTTCTGTTCTAGTTCTGTTCTAGTTCTGTTCTAGTTCTGTTCTAGTTCTGTTCTAGTTCTGTTCTAGTTCTGTTCTAGTTCTGTTCTAGTTCTGTTCTAGTTCTGTTCTAGTTCTGTTCTAGTTCTGTTCTAGTTCTGTTCTAGTTCTGTTCTAGTTCTGTTCTAGTTCTGTTCTAGTTCTGTTCTAGTTCTAGTTCTGTTCTAGTTCTGTTCTAGTTCTGTTCTAGTTCTGTTCTAGTTCTGTTCTTGTTCTGTTCTAGTTCTGTTCTAGTTCTGTTCTAGTTCTGTTCTAGTTCTAGTTCTGTTCTAGTTCTGTTCTGTTCTAGTTCTGTTCTAGTTCTGTTCTAGTTCTGTTCTAGTTCTGTTCTAGTTCTGTTCTAGTTCTGTTCTAGTTCTAGTTCTATGCTAGTTCTGTTCTAGTTCTGTTCTAGTTCTGTTCTAGTTCTGTTCTAGTTCTGTTCTAGTTCTGTTCTAGTTCTGTTCTAGTTCTGTTCTAGTTCTGTTCTAGTTCTGTTCTAGTTCTGTTCTAGTTCTGTTCTAGTTCTGTTCTAGTTCTGTTCTAGTTCTGTTCTAGTTCTGTTCTAGTTCTGTTCTAGTTCTGTTCTAATTCTGTTCTAGTTCTGTTAGTTCTGTTCTAGTTTTGTTCTAATACTGTTCTAGTTCTGTTCTAGTTCTGTTCTAGTTCTGTTCTAGTTCTGTTCTAGTTCTGTTCTAGTTCTGTTCTAGTTCTGTTCTAGTTCTGTTCTAGTTCTGTTCTAGTTCTGTTCTAGTTCTGTTCTAGTTCTGTTCTAGTCTGTTCTAGTCTGTTCTAGTTCTGTTCTAGTTCTGTTCTAGTTCTGTTCTAGTTCTGTTTAGTTCTGTTTAGTTCTGTTCTAGTTCTATTCTAGTTCTGTTCTAGTTCTGTTCTGTTCTAGCTCTGTTCTAGTTCTGTTCTGTTCTAGTTCTGTTCTAGTTCTGTTCTAGTTCTGTCTAGTTCTGTTCTAGTTCTGTTCTAGTTCTGTTCTAGTTCTGTTCTAGTTCTGTTATAGTTCTGTTCTAGTTTGTTAGTTCTGTTCTAGTTCTGTTCTAGTTCTGTTCTAGTTCTGTTCTAGTTCTGTTCTAGTTCTGTTCTAGTTCTGTTCTAGTTCTGTTCTAGTTCTGTTCTAGTTCTGTTCTAGTTCTGTTTAGTTCTGTTCTAGTTCTGTTCTAGTTCTGTTCTAGTCTGTTCTAGTTCTGTTTAGTTCTAGTTTATTCTAGTTCTGTTCTAGTTCTGTTCTAGTTCTGTTCTATTTGTTCTAGTTCTGTTCTAGTTCTGTTCTAGTTTTGTTCTAATACTGTTTAGTTCTGTTCTAGTTTGTTCTAGTTCTGTTCTAGTTCTGTTCTAGTTCTGTTCTAGTTCTGTTCTAGTCTGTTCTAGTTCTGTTCTAGTTTGTTCTAGTTCTGTTCTAGTTCTGTTCTAGTTCTGTTCTAGTTCTGTTCTAGTTCTGTTTAGTTCTGTTCTAGTTCTGTTCTAGTTCTGTTCTAGTTCTGTTTCTAGTTCTCTTCTAGTTCTGTTCTAGTTCTGTTCTGTTCTAGTCTGTTCTAGTTTGTTCTGTTCTAGTTCTTCTAGTTCTGTTCTAGTTCTGTTCTAGTTCTGTTCTAGTTTGTTCTAGTTCTGTTCAGTTCTGTTCTAGTTCTGTTCTAGTTCTGTTCTAGTTCTGTTCTAGTTCTGTTCTAGTTCTGCTCTAGTTTTGTTTAATACTGTTCTAGTTCTGTTCTAGTTCTGTTCTAGTTCTGTTCTAGTTCTGTTCTAGTTCTGTTCTAGTTCTGTTCTAGTTTGTTCTAGTTCGTTCTAGTTCTAGTTCTGTTCTAGTTATGTTCTAGTTCTGTTCTAGTTCTGTTCTAGTTCTGTTCTAGTTCTGTTCTAGTTCTGTTCTAGTTCTGTTTAGTTCTGTTCTATTTGTTCTGTTCTAGCTTTCTAGTTCTGTTCTGTTCTAGTTCTGTTCTAGTTCTGTTCTAGTTCTTTCTAGTTCTGTTCTAGTTCTGTTCTAGTTCTGTTCTAGTTCTGTTCTAGTTCTGTTCTAGTTCTGTTCTAGTTCTGTTCTAGTTCTGTTCTAGTTCTGTTCTAGTTCTGTTCTAGTTCTGTTCTAGTTCTGTTCTAGTTCTAGTTCTATTCTAGTTCTGTTCCAGTTTGTTCTAGTTCTGTTCTAGTGTTCTAGTTCTGTTCTGTTCTAGCTCTGTTCTAGTTCTGTTCTGTTCTAGTTCTGTTCTAGTTCTGTTCTAGTTCTGTTCTAGTTCTGTTCTAGTTTGTTCTAGTTCTGTTCTAGTTTGTTCTAGTTCTGTTCTAGTTCTGTTCTAGTTCTGTTCTAGTTCTGTTCTAGTTCTAGTTCTGTTCTAGTTCTGTTCTAGTTCTGTTCTAGTTCGTTCTAGTTCTATTCTAGTTCTTCTAGTTCTGTTCTAGTTCTGTTCTAGTTTGTTCGTTCTAGCTCTGTTTAGTTCTGTTCTGTTCTAGTTTTCTGTTCTAGTTCTGTTCTAGTTCTGTTCTAGTTCTGTTCTAGTTCTGTTCTAGTTCTGTTCTAGTTCTGTTAGTTCTGTTCTAGTTCTGTTCTAGTTCTGTTCTAGTTCTGTTCTAGTTCTGTTCTAGTTCTGTTCTAGTTCTGTTCTAGTTCTAGTTCTATTCTAGTTCTGTTCTAGTTCTGTTCTAGTTTGTTCTAGTTCTGTTCTAGTTCTGTTCTAGTTCTGTTCTAGTTCTGTTCTAGTTCTGTTCTAGTTCTGTTTAGTTCTGTTCTAGTTCGTTCTAGTTCTGTTCTAGTTCTGTTCTAGTTCTGTTCTAATTCTGTTCTAGTTCTGTTCTAGTTCTGTTCTAGTTTGTTCTAATACTGTTCTAGTTCTGTTCTAGTTCTGTTCTAGTTCTGTTCTAGTTCTGTTCTAGTTCTGTTTAGTTCTGTTCTAGTTCTGTTCTAGTTCTGTTCAGTTCTGTTCTAGTTCTGTTCTAGTTCTGTTCTAGTTCTGTTCTAGTTCTGTTCTAGTTCTGTTCTAGTTCTGTTCTAGTTATGTTCTAGTTCTGTTCTAGTTCTGTTCTAGTTCTGTTCTAGTTCTGTTCTAGCTCTGTTCTAGTTCTTCTAGTTCTGTTCTAGTTCTGTTCTGTTCTAGCTCTGTTCTAGTTCTGTTCTGTTCTAGTTCTGTTCTAGTTCTGTTCTAGTTCTGTTCTAGTTCTGTTCTAGTTCTGTTCTAGTTCTGTTCTAGTTCTGTTCTAGTTCTGTTCTAGTTCTGTTCTAGTTCTAGCTATTCTAGTTCTGTTCTAGTTCTGTTCTAGTTCTGTTCTAGTTCTGTTCTAGTTCTGTTCTAGTTCTGTTCTAGTTCTGTTCTAATTCTGTTCTAGTTCTGTTCTAGTTCTGTTCTAGTTTGTTCTATACTGTTCTAGTTCTGTTCTAGTTCTGTTCTAGTTCTGTTCTAGTTTGTTCTAGTTCGTTCTAGTTCTGTTCTAGTTCTGTTCTAGTTCTGTTCTAGTTCTGTTCTAGTTCTGTTCTAGTTCTTTCTAGTTCTGTTCTAGTTCTGTTCTAGTTCTGTTCTAGTTCTGTTCTAGTTCTGTTCTAGTTCTGTTCTAGTTCTGTTCTAGTTCTGTTCTAGTTCTGTTCTAGTTCTGTTCTAGTTCTGTTCTAGTTCTGTTCTAGTTCTGTTCTAGTTCTGTTCTAGTTCTGTTCTAGTTCTGTTCTAGTTCTGTTCTAGTTCTGTTCTAGTTCTGTTCTAGTTCTGTTCTAGTTCTGTTCTATGTTCTAGTTCTGTTCTAGTTCTGTTCTAGTTCTGTTCTAGTTCTGTTCTAGTTCTGTTCTAGTTCTGTTCTAGTTCTGTTCTAGTTCTGTTCTAGTTCTGTTAGTTCTGTTCTAGTTCTGTTCTAGTTCTGTTCTAGTTCTGTTCTAGTTCTGTTCTAGTTCTGTTCTAGTTCTGTTCTAGTTCTGTTCTAGTTCTGTTCTAGTTCTGTTCTAGTTCTGTTCTAGTTCTGTTTAGTTCTGTTCTAGTTTGTTCTAGTTCTGTTCTAGTTCTAGTTCTAGTTCTGTTCCAGTTCTGTTCTAGTTCTGTTCTAGTTCTGTTCTAGTTCTGTTCTGTTCTAGCTCTGTTCTAGTTCTGTTCTGTTCTAGTTTGTTCTAGTTCTGTTCTAGTTCTGTTCTAGTTGTTCTAGTTCTGTTCTAGTTCTGTTCTAGTTCTGTTCTAGTTCTGCTAGTTCTGTTCTAGTTCTGTTCTAGTTCTGTTCTAGTTCTGTTCTAGTTCTGTTCTAGTTCTGTTCTAGTTCTGTTCTGGTTCTAGTTCTGTTCTAGTTCTGTTCTAGTTCTGTTCTAGTTCTGTTCTAGTTCTGCTCTAGTTCTGTTCTAGTTCTGTTCTAGTTCTGTTCTAGTTCTGTTCTAGTTCTGTTCTAGTTCTGTTCTAGTTCTGTTCTAGCTCTGTTCTAGTTCTGTTCTGTTTCTAGTTTGTTCTAGTTCTGTTCAGTTCTGTTCTAGTTCTGTTCTAGTTCTGTTCTAGTTCTGTTCTAGTTCTGTTCTAGTTCTGTTCTAGTTCTGTTCTAGGTTCTAGTTTGTTCTAGTTCTGTTCTAGTTCTGTTCTAGTTCTGTTCTAGTTCTGTTCTAGTTCTGTTCTAGTTCTGTTCTAGTTCTGTTCTAGTTCTGTTCTAGTTCTGTTCTATTCTGTTCTAGTTCTGTTCTAGTTCTGTTCTAGTTTGTTCTAGTTACTGTTCTAGTTCTGTTCTAGTTCTGTTCTAGTTCTGTTCTAGTTCTGTTCTAGTTCTGTTCTAGTTCTGTTCTAGTTCTGTTCTAGTTCTGTTAGTTCTGTTCTAGTTCTGTTCTAGTTCTGTTTAGTTCTGTTCTAGTTCTGTTCTAGTTGTTCTAGTTCTGTTCTAGTTCTGTTCTAGTTCTGTTCTAGTTCTGTTCTAGCTCTGTTCTAGTTCTTTCTAGTTCTGTTCTAGTTGTTCTAGTTCTGTTCTGTTCTAGCTCTGTTCTAGTTCTGTTCTGTTCTAGTTCTAGTTCTGTTCTAGTTCTGTTCTAGTTCTGTTCTAGTTCTGTTCTAGTTCTGTTCTAGTTCTGTTCTAGTTCTGTTCTAGTTCTGTTCTAGTTCTAGTTCTAGTTCTATTATTCTAGTTCTGTTCTAGTTCTGTTCTAGTTCTGTTCTAGTTCTGTTCTAGTTCTGTTCTAGTTCTGTTCTAGTTCTGTTCTAGTTCTGTTCTAGTTCTGTTCTAGTTCTGTTCTAGTTTGTTCTAGTTCTGTTCTAGTTCTGTTCTAGTTCTGTTCTAGTTCTGTTCTAGTTCTGTTCTAGTTCTGTTCTAGTTCTGTTCTAGTTCTGTTCTAGTTCTGTTCTAGTTCTGTTCTAGTTTGTTCTAGTTCTGTTCTAGTTCTGTTCTAGTTCTGTTCTAGTTCTGTTCTAGTTCTGTTCTAGTTCTGTTCTAGTTCTGTTCTAGTTCTGTTCTAGTTCTGTTCTAGTTCTGTTCTAGTTCTGTTCTAGTTCTGTTCTAGTTCTGTTCTAGTTCTGTTCTAGTTCTGTTCTAGTTCTGTTCTAGTTCTGTTCTAGTTCTGTTCTAGTTCTGTTCTAGTTCTGTTCTAGTTCTGTTCTAGTTCTGTTCTAGTTCTGTTCTAGTTCTGTTCTAGTTCTGTTCTAGTTCTGTTCTAGTTCTGTTCTAGTTCTGTTCTGTTCTAGTTCTGTTCTAGTTCTGTTCTAGTTCTGTTCTAGTTTGTTCTAGTTCTGTTCTAGTTCTGTTCTAGTTCTGTTCTAGTTCTGTTCTAGTTCTGTTCTAGTTCTGTTCTAGTTCTGTTATGTTCTAGTTCTGTTCTAGTTCTGTTCTGTTCTAGTTCTGTTCTAGTTCTGTTCTAGTTCTGTTCTAGTTCTTTTTTTGTTCTAGTTCTGTTCTAGTTCTGTTCTAGTTCTGTTCTAGTTTGTTCTAGTTCTGTTCTATTCTGTTCTAGTTCTGTTAGTTCTAGTTCTATTCTAGTTCTCTGTTCTAGTTCTGTTCTAGTTTGTTCTAGTTCTGTTCTAGTTCTGTTCTAGTTCTGTTCTAGTTCTGTTCTAGTTCTGTTCTAATTCTGTTCTAGTTCTGTTCTAGTTCTGTTCTAGTTCTGTTCTAGTTCTGTTCTAGTTCTGTTCTAGTTCTGTTCTAGTTCTGTTCTAGTTCTGTTCTAGTTCTGTTCTAGTTCTGTTCTAGTTCTGTTCTAGTTCTGTTCTGTTCTAGTTCTGTTCTAGTTCTAGTTCTGTTCTGTTCTGTTCTGTTCTCTTCTAGTTCTGTTCTAGTTCTGTTCTGTTCTAGCTCTGTTCTAGTTTCTAGTTCTGTTCTAGTTCTGTTCTAGTTCTGTTCTAGTTCTGTTCTTCTGTTCGTTAGTTCTGTTCTAGTTCTGTTCTAGTTCTGTTCTAGTTCTGTTCTAGTTCTGTTCTAGTTCTGTTCTAGTTCTAGTTCTATTCTAGTTCTGTTCTAGTTCTGTTCTAGTTCTGTTCTAGTTCTGTTCTAGTTCTGTTCTAGTTCTGTTCTAGTTTTCTAATTCTGTTCTAGTTCTGTTCTAGTTCTGTTCTAGTTTTGTTCTAATACTGTTCTAGTTTGTTCTAGTTCTGTTCTAGTTCTGTTCTAGTTCTGTTCTAGTTCTGTTCTAGTTCTGTTCTAGTTCTGTTCTAGTTCTGTTCTAGTTCTGTCGTTCTGTTCTAGTTCTGTTCTAGTTCTGTTCTAGTTCTGTTCTAGTTCTGTTCTAGTTCTGTTCTAGTTCTGTTCTAGTTCTGTTCTAGTTCTGTTCTAGTTCTGTTCTAGTTCTGTTCTAGTTCTGTTCTAGTTCTGTTCTAGTTCTGTTCTAGTTCTGTTCGTTCTAGTTCTGTTCTAGTTCTGTTCTAGTTCTGTTCTAGTTCTTTCTAGTCTGTTCTAGTTCTGTTCTAGTTCTGTTCTAGTTCTGTTCTAGTTCTGTTCTAGTTCTGTTCTAGTTCTGTTCTAGTTCTGTTCTAGTTCTGTTCTAGTTCTGTTCTAGTTCTGTTCTAGTTCTGTTCTAGTTCTGTTCTAGTTCTGTTCTAGTTCTGTTCTAGTTCTGTTTGTTTTAGTTGTTCTAGTTATGTTCTAGTTCTGTTCTAGTTCTGTTCTAGTTCTGTTCTAGTTCTGTTCTAGTTCTGTTCTAGCTCTAGTCCCGTTTCTTTTCTGTTCTGTTCTGTTCTAGTTCTTCTATAGTTCAGTTCTAGTTCTGTTCTAGTGCATTTCTAATTCATATTGTTTCCGTTCCGTTCTAGTATAACTTGCTTTGTGTCAACCAAATAGCAGACAAATCATTAAAAATCATAGTATTGCAATTTCAAAATATTACTATTTTAAATAAAAAATCACTTCAGCACAAAAACCTTTTTTAATACAACCACACATCACAAAAACATGCCACGATTGCCATAATAGTTTATAGTGATATGTGTTACAAAATATGTGTGTAAAAACTGTATTGAATACATCTAACTGACAAAAACTACAATGTCAAACAGTCGTACTCACGGATGCACATATACTCTTGTATACCACAAACATTTTTCAAATGCAGATATGGACTGTTAGTGATTTTCAAAAAGAACTAAGTCAAAAAATATAAAAATTTGTAATTGAAATAATCCAAATATAAAAGCTATCAAAACACTATTTAAGTTTTTCTCTATAAAAAATATGTAGAATTTTTCCAAACAACTTATTACATAGAACACTTTTCCTAACACTGACTAAATGCAAAATAGAGACGTACAACACTAAACCAACTAGACCACAATATGACATATAACAGTATAATAATTTTTGTTTTTTTCTCTCAATTCCTAACCCAGGACTACTATACTGTTGAATATAATCCAAAAATATGTGGCAAACATAAACAACAAGAGCGTCAACCAAAAATGTCAAAATTATTTTAAAACCCAACAACAAAAGTATCAACCACAACGATGGGAAAATCGGAAACCCCCATACCACCTACAAAAACAACATAAATGAGCAACATGAATTCATTTGCACGTTTATGCTGAAAGATACAGGGAATATTTCGCACTTGTTTTAAAATGAAATATTAAATGTGTTAGTTAATATATAAGAGAAGGAGTACGGGGCTTAGTGATGTTAAATTTGGGTAAAAGTTTCATCAACTGTCATAACTGTGAAAAGTTTTTGTTTAATTTAGTTCAGTTCTAGTTCGGTTCTAGTTCAGTTCTAGTTCAGTTCTAGTTACAGTTCTAGTTCAGTTCTAGTTCAGGTTCTAGTTCGTTCTAGTCGTTCAGTTCAGTTCTAGTTCAGTTCTAGTTCAGTTCTATTCAGGTTCTAGTTCATTTCTAAGGTTCGTTCCGGTTCATTCTAGTTCAGTTCTAGTCAGTTAGTTCAGTTCTAGTTCAGGTCTAGTTAGTTCTAGTTCTAGTCAGTTTCGTCTAGTTCAGTTCTAGTTCAGTTCTAGTTCAGTTCTAGTTCAGTTCTAGTTCAGTTCTAGTTCAGTTCTAGTTCAGTTCTAGTTCAGTTCTAGTTCAGTTCTAGTTCAGTTCTAGTTCAGTTCTAGTTCAGTTCTAGTTCAGTTCTAGTTCAGGTTCTAGTTCGGTTCTAGTTCAGTTCTAGTTCAGTTCTAGTTCAGTTCTAGTTCGGTTCTAGTCAGTTCTAGTTCAGTTCTAGTTCAGTTCTAGTTCAGTTCTAGTTCAGTTCTAGTTCAGTTCTAGTCTATGTTTAGTCATTTTCTAATTTTTCAACAAACTTCTCTTCCATACATCGTACTTATTGTGTGCATAGTTCTCATTACTGTAACAGTAGGAACAACCACCAACATCACACCCATAGTTCAGTAAAATATCTGTCAAAGATTTGTTTAAAACAAAAGCAACAAACGGGTAAAAACATACACTTTTGTGCATATTTTGGGTTAACCTCGGTAATCAACATGGGTTGGCATTTGCCAGTAACAGAGCGGAACAAACACAGACACACACTAACAAAATCAAATGCATATTGAAACCTTTATCCAATCGCACACACAGTAATAAAATCATCAAGGTTTTTTCATTCTTTCTTGGTATTTGTTAAGTAAAAATGCAGTGCACACAAGTTAAGAGGAAAAACATAGAGGATCTTTTTCCGAACGGATTTGGCAAAATGTTGTTTTAGTTATTTGTTAGTTTGCTTACTTGTTTGTGTGAGTGTGTTTTAACCATGTAGGTGGGAAGTGTGTGTAGGTTTATACCTTAAAATAATGTTATAAGTGCGTTTGTTAAAATTTCTACTTATTGTAGAAAAGCATATAAAAACTGAAAAAGAAAAAACAAATGGCATAATACGGAGAAATAAACTGAAATATATAAAATAATACTGCTGTAAATTTCCATCTTTCTCCCTTTATAAAAGTGCATACCTAACTACACAAGTGCCACATTCAAAAAGTCAACTGCGCATTTTGTCATTGAAAATTTTCAAGTGTACTTGTATTCTGTGCAGCATTTTTTTTTGTTCATCATATTCTTGTGTTTTTCTACGTTCATTCGTACAGCAGCAGCATGTTGTTGCAGTTGCAAGTTTTATGTTGTTTTTTTTTTCTGCGCTGCTTTATTTCTTACTCATACATCTATAAAAGTTACAGCATTAAGTGCATTTATGTTTGAATGTATTTGAACGAATACAAGTATCTTTGAACAAACACACTTAAACTCGTAGCCGTAATTTGAAAATACACATTTTTACCTCCAATTCACCCACATATATAGACACCCAGTTATTTTTGTTGCTTTTATCTGTTGGTTTTATTTAAGAAAAATACATACACTTACAATAAATTTTTAGTTTATTTTAGTTTAATTCAGAGAATTACACCTCATCCTAGGTTATATGCTTGTTTCGGAAATATATCTTAAAGTGTCTTTCTTATAGAAAATTTTCATTGAAATAAAATAAGATATCGACTGTTTCAACTGTATTAGTTTTGCAATGATATACTCAAAAAGTTTAATTCAAAGTAATATTTATTTTTATATTTTCTAAAAATGGATATTTTCATGATTTTTATATAAAACAAACAAAGTTCTAGTTCATTCTAGTTCAGTTCTAGTTCAGTTCCAGTTCTAGTTCAGTTCTAGTTCAGTTCTAGTTCAGTTCAGTTCTAGTTCAGTTCCGTTCTAGTTCAGTTCTAGTTCAGTTCTAGTTCAGTTCTAGTTCAGTTCTAGTTCAGTTCTAGTTCAGTTCTAGTTCAGTTCTAGTTCAGTTCTAGTTCAGTTCTAGTTCAGTTCTAGTTCAGTTCTAGTTCAGTTCTAGTTCAGTTCTAGTTCTGTTCTAGTTCAGTTCTAGTTCAGTTCTAGTTTCTAGTTCAGTTCTAGTTCAGTTTAGTTCAGTTCTAGTTCAGTTCTAGTTCAGTTCTAGTTCAGTTCTAGTCAAGTTCTATCCGGATCTAGTTCAGTTCTAGTTCAGTTCTAGTTCAGTTCTAGTTCAGTTCTAGTTCAGTTCTAGTTCAGTTCTAGTTCAGTTCTAGTTCAGTTCTAGTTCAGTTCTAGTTCAGTTCTAGTTCAGTTCTAGTTCAGTTCTAGTTCAGTTCTAGTTCAGTTCTAGTTCAGTCTAGTTCAGTTCTAGTTCAGTTCTAGTTCAGTTCTAGTTCAGTTCTAGTTCAGTTCTAGTTCAGTTCTAGTTCAGTTCAGTTCTTCAGTTCTAGTTCAGTTCTAGTTCAGTTCTAGTTCAGTTCTAGTTCAGTTCAGTTCTAGTTCAGTTCTAGTTCAGTTCTAGTTCAGTTCTAGTTCAGTTCTAGTTCAGTTCTAGTTCAGTTCTAGTTCAGTTCTAGTAGTTCAGTTAGTTCAGTTCTAGTCTAGTTCAGTTCTCAGTTCTAGTTCAGTTCTAGTTCAGTTCTAGTTCAGTTCTAGTTCAGTTCTAGTTCAGTTCTAGTTCAGTTCTAGTTCAGTTCTAGTTCAGTTCTAGTTCAGTTCTAGTTCAGTTCTAGTTCAGTTCTAGTTCAGTTCTAGTTCAGTTCTAGTTCAGTTCTAGTTCAGTTCTAGTTCAGTTCTAGTTCAGTTCTAGTTCAGTTCTAGTTCAGTTCTAGTTCAGTTCTAGTTCAGTTCTAGTTCAGTTCTAGTTCAGTTCTAGTTCAGTTCTAGTTCAGTTCTAGTTCAGTTCTAGTTCAGTTCTAGTTCAGTTCTAGTTCAGTTCTAGTTCAGTTCTAGTTCAGTTCTAGTCAGTTCTAGTTCAGTTCTAGTTCAGTTCTAGTTCAGTTCTAGTTCAGTTCTAGTTCAGTTCTAGTTCAGTTCTAGTTCAGTTCTAGTTCAGTTCTAGTTCAGTAGTTCAGTTCTAGTTCAGTTCTAGTTCAGTAGTTCAGTTCAGTTCTAGTTCAGTTCTAGTTCAGTTCTAGTTCAGTTCTAGTTCAGTTCTAGTTCAGTTCTAGTTCAGTTCTAGTTCAGTTTAGTTCAGTCTAGTTCAGTTCTAGTTCAGTTCTAGTTCAGTTTAGTTCAGTTCTAGTTCAGTTCTATCAGTTCTAGTTCAGTTCTAGTTCAGTTCTAGTTCAGTTCTAGTCAGTTCAGTTCTAGTTCAGTTCTAGTTCAGTTCTAGTTCAGTTCTAGTTCAGTTCTAGTTCAGTTAGTTCAGTTCTAGTTCAGTTCTAGTTCAGTTCTAGTTCAGTTCTAGTTCAGTTCTAGTTCAGTTCTAGTTCAGTTCTAGTTCAGTTCTAGTTCAGTTCTAGTTCAGTTCTAGTTCAGTTCTAGTTCAGTTCTAGTTCAGTTCTAGTTCAGTTTAGTCAGTTCTAGTTCAGTTCTAGTTCAGTTCTAGTTCAGTTCTAGTTCAGTTCTAGTTCAGTTCTAGTTCAGTTCTAGTTCAGTTCTAGTTCAGTTCTAGTTCAGTTCTAGTTCAGTTCTAGTTCAGTTCTAGTTCAGTTCTAGTTCAGTTATAGTTCGGTTCTAGTTCAGTTATTTCAGTTCTAGTTCAGTTCAGTTCATTCTAGTTCAGTTCTAGTTCTAGTTCAGTTCAGTTCAAGTTCAGTTCAAGTTCAAGTTCAGTTCAAGTTCAGTTCAAGTTCAGTTCAAGTTCAGTTAAGTTCAGTTCAGTTCAAGTTCAGTTGAAGTTCAGTTCAATTCAGTTCAAGTTCAGTTCAAGTTCAGTTCAAGTTCAGTTCAAGTTCAGTTCAAGTTCAGTTCAAGTTCAGTTCAAGTTCAGTTCAAGTTCAGTTCAAGTTCAGTTCAAGTTCAGTTCAAGTTCAGTTCAAGTTCAGTTCAAGTTCAGTTCAAGTTCAGTTCAAGTTCAGTTCAAGTTCAGTTCAAGTTCAGTTCAAGTTCAGTTCAAGTTCAGTTCAAGTTCAGTTCAAGTTCAGTTCAAGTTCAGTTCAAGTTCAGTTCAAGTTCAGTTCAAGTTCAGTTCAAGTTCAGTTCAAGTTCAGTTCAAGTTCAGTTCAAGTTCAGTTCAAGTTCAGTTCAAGTTCAGTTCAAGTTCAGTTCAAGTTCAGTTCAAGTTCAGTTCAGTTCAGTTCAGTTCAAGTTCAGTTCAAGTGCAGTTCATGTTCAGTTCAAGTTAGTTCTAGGTTTTGGTTTTAACTCCACTTTACAACGTCCAATTAGCTATTAGTGTCTTCAGCATGGTGCCATTCACAACCTTTTTCCATTTATATTCATGTTTTTTGCATTTTTTATTTTTATTGCTATTTGTCTCCAGCTCGGTTGCAATTTTTTTTAGTTTTTTTGTCTAAATTTTGTTCAGTACTTCGTACAAGTCTCTTAATTTAGATTCACAAATGTCAACTTAAACTGCTGTCATCATAATTGTTTAAAGTGATTGAGTTACGCTTAAATAAATGAGTTTTGAATAAACAAAAAACAACACATAAAACAAGAAACAAACAACAACTTGCTTATATGAATGTTTACAAAATTATAAGAGGAGTGATTTTAATTATGAGCGAAAATACGAGTGCATAAAAATTTGTCATAAAATTTATATTCATATATTTGTAGTTCCGTGGGTTTGAAATGTAAATGACCTGAAATATTGTTTGCATAGTTTAAGGAAAATATTTTTTACTGTGTAGTAAAAAAATACATAGCCTTCTTTTAGGCTGCACGAAATGGAATTATGTAGGGTGAGTATTTTGGGGTTAATTAGGTTTGTTTAAATTTAAATTATAAATTTTAAATTTTATTACAAATAATAGTTTAAAAAAATACATTTGAATGTTTTACAATTCCCACTATTCCATAATTTTTTACACAATTATTTCAGTTCTTACATACTGTTGCATACTTTTAGTCATAATAATCAAATATTAAGTGAAGTAGGATGTGTTAACTTTATTGTTCTAAATAAGATTATTTTACTTACTTTTTCCTAACGACAATGTACAAATAACTACAATGTATAGCATTTTTAACTTCATTGAAAAATATTCTCTGATTACATTTTATCTCAATATGTCAAACACCTTCTCTCAACAAATAATTATAGAAAAATTAAAATCTTTATATGACTTTATAATAGAAAAATTTAAGAAAAACTAAATAAGCAAACTACTTGTAAATAAAAGTTTTTCCTTTTTACCAGGAAAAAGGAACAATTATAGCAGCGGAGAAGAAAAGGAAAAAATCAAAACTAAAAACTTTTTTTCTACTTCAACTCCTTGTGGAAAACTGCAAAGGTTAACTAAAGTAACACTCAAATAAAAAGTAATGCTATTTCTAACTTCCCTGGTATACAGTCCAAGGGATAGGGGTAAAGCATTGCTGCTGTAAATTGCAAACAACTCAATATGAGTACATAGTTGAAAATATAGTATTTAAGTAAATTAAAAGCAAAAAAACTATGTAGACAAAAAGTTTAATGAACCTCAACATAATGACAAGTTGTGTACGTTGGAAGAGCAAAAATAAATAGAAGATGAGCAAGTTGCAAAAAAAAAAAAAAAAAGAAAACGCATCTTTGCACAACATCAGTTGCACATCTTTAACACGAACGACTCCATTTTGCACTATTTCGTTGGAAAGGAAAACTTAAAGAAGCGAAAAAGACATAAAGTTTTTGAAACTCTTCTTATATTTTTCCATTATTACTGTTGTTATAGTACATGTTTGCGAAAACTTTTCAAGCAAAACCAATGGGTTTTTAGCTTGTACTTTTTCAAAATTTTTTTCTTTTCGTAAACACTGTCAAGTGACAGCCAGGGTTTAAAGTTTTTACACGAACAACAAAACTTTGTATCTGCAGTTGTTCTTGTTGCTGCTGTTGTGGAAAACAAAATTATTACCATAAAAATATTTTGTAGCACTTATTACTTTAGATTACGAGTGTTAAACTACAATGAAAATCTCTCCATCTTGTACAATTAATAGACCTCAAGTACACCATACTGGCAGGATGATAAGTTGCATCTGTAAGAGTTTTTTTTTAATGTCCGCAAAAAAAAAACAGTGTTGTTGCTAAGCTTGCAACATGTTTCTAGTAAGTTACTTATAGTGTTTAAGGTTTTCCAAAAGCTAAAGTTTAATATGTAAAGAATTATCCAAAAAGTCAGGAGTAAAGTTTGCTGGTTTTCAAGGACTTCTGAGCAAACAAATAATGAAATATTATTAAACATTATTTTCTCCTATAACGGGAAGATGACTTCTTTAATTTACTATAAATTATAATCCTAATGTATAGTCTAAACTATAGTCTAGTCTATAGTCTAGTCTATAGTCTAGTCTATAGTCTAGTCTATAGTCTAGTCTATAGTCTAGTCTATAGTCTAGTCTATAGTCTAGTCTATAGTCTAGTCTATAGTTATAGTCTAGTCTATAGTCTAGTCTATAGACTAGTCTATAGTCTAGTCTATAGTCTAGTCTATAGTCTAGTCTATAGTCTAGTCTATAGTCTAGTCTATAGTCTAGTCTATAGTCTAGTCTATAGTCTAGTCTATAGTCTAGTCTATAGTCTAGTCTAGTCTAGTCTAGTCTAGTCTATAGTCTAGTCTATAGTCTAGTCTATAGTCTAGTCTATAGTCTAGTCATAGTCTAGTCTATAGTCTAGTCTATAGTCTAGTCTATAGTCGTCATAGTCTATAGTCTAGTCTATAGTCTAGTCTATAGTCTAGTCTATAGTCTAGTCTATAGTCTAGTCTATAGTCTAGTCTATAGTCTAGTCTATAGTCTAGTCTATAGTCTCTCTATACTAGTCTATAGTCTAGTCTATAGTCTAGTCTATAGTCTAGTCTATAGTCTAGTCTATAGTCTAGTCTATAGTCAGTCTATAGTCTAGTCTATAGTCTAGTCTATAGTCTAGTCTATAGTCTAGTCTATAGTCTAGTCTATAGTCTAGTCTAGTCTATTCTATAGTCTATTCTATAATCTAGTCTATAGTCTAGTCTATAGTCTAGTCTATAGTCTAGTCTATAGTCTAGTCTATAGTCTAGTCTATAGTCTAGTCTATAGTCTAGTCTATAGTCTAGTCTATAGTCTAGTCTAGTCTAGTCTAGTCTATAGTCTAGTCTATAGTCTAGTCTATAGTCTAGTCTATAGTCTAGTCTATAGTCTAGTCTATAGTCTAGTCTATAGTCTAGTCTATAGTCTAGTCTATAGTCTAGTCTATAGTCTAGTCTATAGTCTAGTCTATAGTCTAGTCTATAGTCTAGTCTATAGTCTAGTCTATAGTCTAGTCTATAGTCTAGTCTATAGTCTAGTCTATAGTCTAGTCTATAGTCTAGTCTATAGTCTAGTCTATAGTCTAGTCTATAGTCTAGTCTATAGTCTAGTCTATAGTCTAGTCTATAGTCTAGTCTATAGTCTAGTCTATAGTCTAGTCTATAGTCTAGTCTATAGTCTAGTCTATAGTAGTCTATAGTCTAGTCTATAGTCTAGTCTATAGTCTAGTCTATAGTCTAGTCTATAGTCTAGTCTATAGTCTAGTCTATAGTCTAGTCTCTATATCTAGTCTATAGTCTAGTCTATAGTCTAGTCTATAGTCTAGTCTAGTCTAGTCTATAGTCTAGTCTATAGTCTAGTCTATAGTCTAGTCTATAGTCTAGTCTATAGTCTAGTCTATAGTCTAGTCTATAGTCTAGTCTATAGTCTAGTCTATAGTCTAGTCTATAGTCTAGTCTATAGTCTAGTCTATAGTCTAGTCTATAGTCTAGTCTAGTCTATAGCCTCGTCTATAGTCTAGTCTATAGTCTAGTCTATAGTCTAGTCTATAGTCTAGTCTATAGTCTAGTCTATAGTCTAGTCTAGTATATAGTCTAGTCTATAGTCTAGTCTATAGTCTAGTCTATAGTCTAGTCTATAGTCTAGTCTATAGTCTAGTCTATAGTCTAGTCTATAGTCTAGTCTATAGTCTAGTCTATAGTCTAGTCTATAGTCTAGTCTATAGTCTAGTCTATAGTCTAGTCTATAGTCTAGTCTATAGTCTAGTCTATAGTCTAGTCTATAGTCTAGTCTATAGTCTAGTCTATAGTCTAGTCTATAGTCTAGTCTATAGTCTAGTCTATAGTCTAGTCTATAGTCTAGTCTATAGTCTAGTCTATAGTCCTAGTCTATCGTCTAGTCTATAGTCTAGTCTATAGTCTAGTCCTATAGTCTAGGCTATAGTCTAGTCTATAGTCTAGTCTATAGTCTAGTCTATTCCCGTCTATAGTCTAGTCTATAGTCTAGTCTATAGTCTAGTCTATAGTCTAGTCTATAGTCTAGTCTATAGTCTAGTCTATTAGTCTAGTCTATAGTCTAGTCTATAGTCTAGTCCTATAGTCTAGTCTATAGTCTAGTCTATAGTCTAGTCTATAGTCTAGTCTATCGTCATGCTAAGTCTAGTCTATAGTCTAGTCTATAGTCTAGTCTATAGTCTAGTCTATAGTCTAGTCTATAGTCTAGTCTATCGTCTAGTCTATAGTCTACAGTCTATAGTCTAGTCTATAGTCTAGTCTATAGTCTAGTCTATAGTCTAGTCTATATCTAGTCTATAGTCTAGTCTATAGTCTAGTCCTATAGTCTAGTCTATAGTCTAGTCTATAGTCTAGTCTATAGTCTAGTCTATAGTCTAGTCTATAGTCTAGTCTATAGTCTAGTCTATAGTCTAGTCTATAGTCTAGTCTATAGTCTAGTCTATAGTCTAGTCTATAGTCTAGTCTATAGTCTAGTCTATAGTCTAGTCTATAGTCTAGTCTATAGTCTAGTCTATAGTCTAGTCTATAGTCTAGTCTATAGTCTAGTCTATAGTCTACTCTATAGTCTACTCTATAGTCTAGTCTATAGTCTAGTCTATAGTCTAGTCTATAGTCTAGTCTATAGTCTAGTCTATAGTCTAGTCTATAGTCTAGTCTATAGTCTAGTCTATAGTCTAGTCTATAGTCTAGTCTATAGTCTAGTCTATAGTCTAGTCTATAGTCTAATATATAGCCTAGTCTATAGTCTAGTCTATAGTCTAGTCTATAGTATAGTCTATAGCCTAGTCTATAGCCTAGTCTATAGTCTAGGCTATAGTCTAGTCTATAGTCTAGTCTATCTAGTCTATAGTCTAGTCTATAGTCTAGTCTATAGTCTAGTCTATAGTCTAGTATAGTCTACATTCTGGTCTATAGTCGGTGGAACTTTGTATGGGGTCCATGGAAAATAGTGAACCGATCTTAATTAGGATCAAAAGGGTTCTTACTTAGATTTACATTCAGACAAACACAAAGTCGGACGGACATTGCCAAATTGACCTAAAACTGATTATGGGCATTGTTTGTTTAAGTTTTTAGAATTGTGCTTCCAACTAAAATTAAAACTAGAGTGCACACGAAATAAATAAATCTTACTCATAGTATTAAAATGATTAGAATTTTAAGAAAGTTAAAACTCAGTATGTTTTGTTTATAATTTGTTGTAAATTGTTTATAAAAATAACAGAACAATACATATTAATTTCATTTTCTTTTATACATAACTAAAAATGTATGCTTTATTTATTACTTTCGCACTGCTTACAAAGTATAGAACAAAAATTCCATAGCTACAGGCTTCTATAAACTTTAATTTGTTCAAACCTAGTTATTTGGTTTCTTCCTTTTCTTCCCTGAATGCAATTCCCATATAGAAAATCTTGTTTGCTTTAAGCCAAAATTAAAGTTTCACATTGCTTCGTGGAAAAAATTGTTTGCCTTAAAAGAATATTTGCAACACAAGTACTAAAGTATGTACTTACAAACTTACTTACCCATACAATTGCAAAAACACACACACATACATACAAATATAAATACAAACCAAATAATTATCCTGAAGTTTGGGCACATAATTTTCTTAGATTACATTTTGTGTTGTAGTAAACTTAGGTTACATTATTTGAATTTTATTTTTTATTTTATATTTAGTTTTGCTTTAAAATAAATAAAATATAAAACTACAAGAGAAATTCTTAAGAGTTTTAAGAAAACTAAAGTTTCATTTTGTACACAAATCCCACCGGGGTTACAGTGTCTTTCGTCCCTTAAAAAGTTGCGACCACATAAAAGGACATTGTAAGTACTTTTTCGTTGTATAGGAATGTGTATGAGCATTGCATTCGTGTAGAGAAATATACGTAAAACGGAAATGACAGCAGTAAGCTTAAGTTTACATGGTCATCATGTTGTCGGTATTTCTGTCATCTTCTTTATTAATGCGCTTCAACAAAGTTTTCTTCATTTTTTTAATTTAATTTAATTAAAATTTAATCAACAAAAATATTAAATATTTTTTCTATTTTGTATTAAAAATTAAAAAAAAGGAAATCCTTGCTGTTGTTGGTTCAACGTTCTATTGAAGTTTAAGCTTAAATCTGTTAGATGACTGTGAGAGTACCTTTTATGTTGGTTTTAATCTTTTGCTTTGCTAGATTTTCTCCCTCTATTTATTCTGCTTTAGTTGTCTTTTCATTTGTTATTACTTTTAAAATCTCTAATAATTAATTAAAACTATTTTTATCATGCCATCTCTCTTATATTTTATTATATTATTTTTTTCTATTTTTCTCTTGTATTTACAGGTAAGTTACTAAAGAACTTAGTTGTCAGACTTTGAGCCATTGTTGTGAGTACATTTTCTGCGTAATAAATATTAACTTTTTGTTAACAAAAGAAGAAGTGAGTACTTAAATGAAATATTTAAATTTAACATAAAACGTGGGTGAATTAAGCAGTAAAAAGTTTTTGTTTATGGGAAAAAAAGAAAATTTCTGTATTATTAAAATTTTTTAGTATAAACACGGTGGTTTTAAACTGCAGACTTAATTTTTTTATAATTTTAAAAATTAATATTGTAATATTGCACAAAGTTTTATTAAAATCTTAATAAAATCAACATCACATGCTTGATTTTGCATAATACTGATATAGATCTAAAACTGAACATGAACTGAACTAGAAATTTACTAGGACAAAACTAAAACTTAACTAGATCAGAACTAGAACAGAACTAGAACAGAACTAGAACAGAACTAGAACAGAACTAGAACAGAACTAGAACAGAACCAGAACAGAATTAGAACAGAACTTACAGAAATAGAACAGACTAGGACAGAACTAGAACAGACTAGAACAGAACTAGAACAGAACTAGAACAGAACTAGAACAGAACTAGAACAGAACTAGAACAGAACTAGAACAGAACTAGAACAGAACTAGAACAGAACTAGAACAGAACTAGAACAGAACTAGAACAGAACTAGAACAGAACTAGAACAGAACTAGAACAGAACTAGAACAGAACTAGAACTGAACTAGAACTAGAACTAGAACTGAACTAGAACTGAACTAGAACTGAACTAGAACTGAACTAGAACTGAACTAGAACTGAACTAGAACTGAACTAGAACTGAACTAGAACTGAACTAGAACTGAACTAGAACTGAACTAGAACTGAACTAGAACTGAACTAGAACTGAACTAGAACTGAACTAGAACTGAACTAGAACTGAACTAGAACTGAACTAGAACTGAACTTGAACTGAACTAGAACTGAACTAGAACTGAACTAGAACTGAACTAGAACTGAACTAGAACTGAACTAGGAACTGAACTAGAACTGAACTAGAACTGAACTAGAACTGAACTAGAACTGAACTAGAACTGAACTAGAACTGAACTAGAACTGAACTAGAACTGAACTAGAACTGAACTAGAACTGAACTAGAACTGAACTAGAACTGAACTAGAACTGAACTAGAACTGAACTAGAACTGACTAGAACTGAACTAGAACTGAACTAGAACTGAACTAGAACTGAACTAGAACTGAACTAGAACTGAACTAGAACTGAACTAGAACTGAACTAGAACTGAACTAGAACTGAACTAGAACTGAACTAGAACTGAACTAGAACTGAACTAGAACTGAACTAGAACTGAACTAGAACTGAACTAGAACTGAACTAGAACTGAACTAGAACTGAACTAGAACTGAACTAGAACTGAACTAGAACTGAACTAGAACTGAACTAGACCTGAACTAGAACTGAACTAGAACTGAACTAGAACTGAACTAGAACTGAACTAGAACTGAACTAGAACTGAACTAGAACTGAACTAGAACTGAACTAGAACTGAAACTAGAACTGAACTAGAACTGAACTAGAACTGAACTAGAACTTAACTAGAACTAACTAGAACAGAACTAGAACAGAACTAGAACAGAACTAGAACAGAACTAGAACAGAACTAGAACAGAACTAGAACTGAACTAGAACTGAACTAGAACTGAACTAGAACTGAACTAGAACTGAACTAGAACTGAACTAGAACTGAACTAGAACTGAACTAGAACTGAACTAGAACTGAACTAGAACTGAACTAGAACTGAACTAGAACTGAACTAGAACTGAACTAGAACTGAACTAGAACTGAACTAGAACTGAACTAGAACTGAACTAGAACTGAACTAGAACTGAACTAGAACTGAACTAGAACTGAACTAGAACTGAACTAGAACTGAACTAGAACTGAACTAGAACTGAACTAGAACTGAACTAGAACTGAACTAGAACTGAACTAGAACTGAACTAGAACTGAACTAGAACTGAACTAGAACTAGAACTAGAACAGAACTAGAACAGAACTAGAACAGAACTAGAACAGAACTAGAACAGAACTAGAACAGATCTAGAACAGAACTAGAACAGGACTAGAACTGAACTAGAACTGAACTAGCACTGAACTAGCACTGAACTAGCACTGAACTAGCACTGAACTAGAACTGAACTAGAACAGGACTAGAACTGAACTAGAACTGAACTAGAACTGAACTAGAACTGAACTAGAATTGAAGTAGCACGAATCTAGAACTTACCTACAACTGTTTCGCTTTAATAATGTTTTACAACCGTTGTTCCTGCCCAATTTTAGTTGAAATCTTCCTTAATTTATTTAAATTTCTTTCAGGCTACCCCCATTCTTTTTTCTATTTTTTATATACACATTTTTTTCACACTTAAAACCAGCTCATAAATTTCGTTATGTTCGCTGTCGATTTAATGCGGTTTGACAGATAATTATACGTCTGTCGTTCACAATCAACCGTATTGAATTGCTGTTAATGTGGCAATAAATATAATGATAACAAATGTACAAACACTTGTATTTTCTTTTTTTTTTTCTTTTGCATTTTATTCCTGTGTCAATGATAAAATACTTAAATACTCATACTGCAACGTACTTTTTGTCATCATCATCGAACACACTTTGGCAGGATCTTAATTTATGGTGACCACATCATGAATTATTGTTAAAATTCTCCGTTAATAAGCAGGCAAATGCATTTATTTGAATGTAAGTTTAATTACAACATTAAAAAAAACGAATACTTATAATTAAAGAAATTTAATTGCGAGGGTGTAAAAAGTTCATGTGGATGAAAACATTTTTTGACAAAAATTTTGTTCTATTTATAAAACAAAATACCTGTCATGAATATAAAGTAACTGAAGAGTGTATTAAAACTTTCAGAGTCCTTTACATTCCTATGAAACATATTAAGATTCTAACATAGATTCCCATATCAAGCTCTTCGATAAAATGTCATCTCGTTGTCTTTTCTTCTGCTCCTTTTGTAATTCATTAACATTTGTAATATTTGAACCTTTAATGAAAAAAACTCAAAAACTCGAAAAAGAAAAAAAATTGGAAAAACTTCTTTAAAAAGGGAAAAATCATCATACGATATGATGATGATATCCTTTGTAATATTAACATAATGTGTCAAAAGAATTTTCTTATTAATTTTGTGCCAAAATACAAAACAACAAAAAGTAATGGAAGTGGAAATAGAAGAATCCATGAACCAACAACATTTTTTCACATTTTAAATTCTCTGCAAATGAATGAGTGTTTGTGCGAGTGTAAGAGTGCACGAGTACATTTAAAGTGTGTGTATGTTCATACGAGTACAAATTCCTTTTTATCTTCCGTTTAGTGCTTCATTTTTTTTACAAATATTTTACTATTTTGTATTCAAGTGTCAGTGATGAGTTTGGTAATGGCTCTGCAAACAAGTTAACATATTAACAAAGTGGAGTGGTATCACGTTATCAACATTTTCAGGACTTTAAGGCATTCTCCAGTTTAACACAATGTTGCTTTGGCTCCCATAGATAATTTTATTTCATAGTTAGATGTAATATTAAGCACAAATTGGAGCACACACGGAGAAACTGTAACTAAAGCAGAACGAAATGAAACTGAACTAGAAACTGAACTAGAACTGACTAGAACTGAACTAGAACTGAACTAGAACTGAACTAGAACTGAAACTAGAACTGGAACTAGAACTGAACTAGAACTGAACTAGAAACTGAACTAGAACTGAACTAGAACTGAACTAGAACCTAACTAGAACTGAACGAGACTGAACTAGAACTGAACAGAACTGAAACTAAGAACTGAACTAGAACTGAACTAGAACCTGAACTAAAGACTGAACTAGAACTGAACTAGAACGTGAACTAGAACTGACTAGAACTGAACTATACTGAACTAGACTAACTAGACTGAACTCAGAACTGACTAGACTGAACTAGAACTGAACTAGAACTGAACTGAACTAGAACTGAACTAGAACTGAACTAGAACTGAACTAGAACTGAACTAGAACTGAACTAGAACTGAACTAGAACTGAACTAGAACTGAACTAGAACTGAACTAGAACTGAACGATAACTGAACTATAACTGAACTAGAACTGAACTAGAACTGAACGAGAACTGAACTAGAAGAACTGACTAGAACTTGAACTAGAACTGAACTAGAACTGAACTAGAAACTGAACTAAGAACTGAACTAGAACTTAACTAGAACTGAACTAGAACTGAACTAGAAACTGAACTAGAACTGAACTAGAACTGAACTAGAACTGAAACTAGAACTGAACTAGAACTGAACTAGGAACTGAACTATAACTGAACCTTAAACTGAACTAGAACTAGAACTGAACTAGAACTGAACTGAACTGAACTAGAACTGAACTAGAACTGAACTAGAACTTAACTAAACTGAACTTAGACTGAACTAGACTGAACTAGAACTGAACTAGAACTGAACATAGAATCTGAACGAGAACTGAACTAGAACTGGAACTAGAACTGAACTAGAACTGAACTAGAACTGAACTAGAATTGAAATAGAACTGAACTAGAACTGAACTAGAATTGAACTAGAACTGAACTAGAACTGAACTAGAACTGAAATAGAACTGAACTAGAACTGAACTAGAACTGAACTAGAATTGAACTAGAACTGAACTAGAACTGAACTAGAACTGAACTAGAACTGAACTAGAACTGAACTAGAACTGAACTAGAACTGAACTAGAACTGAACTAGAACTGAACTAGAACTGAACTAGAACTGAACTAGAACTGAACTAGAACTGAACTAGAACTGAACTAGAACTGAACTAGAACTGAACTAGAACTGAACTAGAACTGAACTAGAACTGAACTAGAACTGAACTAGAACTGAACTAGAACTGAACTAGAACTGAACTAGAACTGAACTAGAACTGAACTAGAACTGAACTAGAACTGAACTAGAACTGAACTAGAACTGAACTAGAACTGAACTAGAACTGAACTAGAACTGAACTAGAACTGAACTAGAACTGAACTAGAACTGAACTAGACTGAACTAGACTGAACTAGAACTGAACTAGAACTGAACTGAACTAGAACTGAACTAGAACTGAACTAGAACTGAACTAGAACTGAACTAGAACTTAACTAGAACTTAACTAGAACTGAACTAGAACTGAACTAGAACTGAACTAGAACTGAACTAGAACTGAACTAGAACTGAACTAGAACTGAACTAGAACTGAACTAGAACTGAACTGAACTAGAACTGAACTAGAACTGAACTAGAATTGAACTAGAACTGAACTAGAACTGAACTAGAACTGAACTAGAACTGAACTGAACTAGAACTGAACTAGAACTGAACTAGAACTGAACTAGAACTGAACTAGAACTGAACTAGAACTGAACTAGAACTGAACTAGAACTGAACTAGAACTGAACTAGAACTGAACTAGAACTGAACTAGAACTGAACTAGAACTGAACTAGAACTGAACTAGAACTGAACTAGAAATGAACTGGAACTGAACTAGAACAGAACTAGACCTGAACTAGAACTGAACTAGAACTGAACTATAACTGAACTAGAACTGAACTAGAACTGAACTAGACTGAACAGACTGAACTAGAACTGAACTAGAACTGAACTAGAACTGACTAGAACTGAACTAGAACTGAACTAGAACTGACTAGAACTGGGAACTAGACCTGAACTAGAACTGAACTAGAACTGAACTAGAACTGAACTAGAACTGAACTAGAACTGAACTAGAACTGAACTAGAACTGAACTAGAACTGAACTAGAACTGAACTAGACAGAAAGGAACTGAACTAGAACTGAACTAGAACTGAACTAGAACTGAACTAGAACTGTACTAGAACTGACTAGAACTGAACTAAACTGAACTAGAACTGAACTAGAACTGAACTAGAACTGAATTAGAACTGAACTAGAACTGACTAGAACTGAAATAGAACTGAACTAGAACTAACTACAACTGAACTACAACTGAACTACAACTGAACTACAACTGAACTAGAACTGAACTAAAACTGAACTAGAACTGAACTAAAACTGAACTAGAACTCAACTTGAACTGAACTAGAACTGTACTAGAACTGAACCGAACTTGACGTGAACTAGAGATTGATCTGAATTGAGCATTTATTAAAGGGCATAATTTTGCTCTCTACTGTTTGCTCCCATTTATACATATGGAATATTAAACATCCTTTAAACTTATAAAGGAAATACATTCACACGCAGCATTAAAACAAAACATGTGATGGTTTAGAATTTAAATTGACAATTTTCGTATTTCCCAAACTCTAAAGTGAGAAGAGCAACACTGAATTATAAACAAGTAATATACATATGAATGTTAATACAATTCAGTTATTTTTGTCTTATTTGGAATCTGAAGTCATTGCGAATTCTAGTGTTAATAGCTGTAGTCAAAAAAAGAGGTTAAAGTTTAGGTAAAAAAATTTAATATGACAATTTCTGCTTCACAGTTTTTAGGTCGTTTAATTGAAATTGTGACTTTTTGAACATTTTTTTAATCTTTTTTCTTTTTCTCTTTTGCTTATGTTTGTAACAGTCAAGAATATTGGTCCTTTTCATCCATCTTAAAAAATATCAATCGGCTCAGAATCTTTTCGAGAGTTTTGTATATCAAGAATTCGTTCTGGAGCTAATTAATCTTTAGTTTTTATTAATGAACGTATGTATGTATATAAAAATTGGGTTAATTCCAAAAAGCATTTGCACCATAAAGGAAACAAATATGTATGTTGACCTAAATCTAACAAACAATTAAAAAAACCTAGAAAGGGTGTTAATTCCATATTAACTTTATGTAAATGAATAAAA
>NW_023995948.1:0-35000 GCF_015586225.1 Lucilia sericata | reverse complement strand
AAAGCCCATGAGTAATACCTTTGAATTAAATTCCAACTAAAACTATTATTTTATTTTTAGAACACTAAAATAATTTACAGATAAAAAGGAAATCTTATCAGAAATTGATAAAAAAAAAATAATCACAAGATTAATTTCGTAATTAATGCTTAATAAATTCATAACAATTTACACCTTTATTTATGTTGTGATTCAAAAACTTCTTATCTGGGGTTGCCCTAGTAATTCTTTGTAAATTTTGCGCTCATTTAAATATGTAGAAATGTTCTCAGAAGTAAATTTTGGATAGTCCCAGTTGTTGCGTTTTGTGACTGGTGTGAAATTTTTGATTTTTACGTCCTTTCCTTAATATATATAACGAATTTCACACGTATTTGTATTAAAGAAACAAGTGTTTATATTCTGTTATGCCAGAACTTATTTTCCCATCATCAAATATTTTATAATTTAGTTTAGTATTTTATATATTAGTCTATAGTCTAGTCTATAGTCTAGTCTATAGTCTAGTCTATAGTCTAGTCTATAGTCTAGTCTATAGTCTAGTCTATAGTCTAGTCTATAATCTAGTCTATAGTCTATTCTAGTCTATAGTCTAGTCTATAGTCTAGTCTATAGTCTGTCTATAGTCTAGTCTATAGTCTAGTCTATAGTCTAGTCTATAGTCTAGTCTATAGTCTAGTCTACAGTCTAGTCTATAGTCTAGTCTATAGTCTAGTCTATAGTCTAGTCTATAGTCTAGTCTATAGTCTAGTCTATAGTCTAGTCTATAGTCTAGTCTATAGTCTAGTCTATAGTCTAGTCTATAGTCTAGTCTATAGTCTAGTCTATAGTCTAGTCTATAGTCTAGTCTATAGTCTAGTCTATAGTCTAGTCTATAGTCTAGTCTATAGTCTATTCTATAGTATAGTCTATAGTCTAGTCTATAGTCTAGTCTATAGTCTAGTCTATAGTCTATTCTATAGTCTAGTCTATAGTCTAGTCTATAGTCTATTCTATAGTCTAGTCTATAGTCTAGTCTATAGTCTATTCTATAGTCTAGTCTATAGTCTAGTCTATAGTCTAGTCTATAGTCTAGTCTATAGTCTAGTCTATAGTCTAGTCTATAGTCTTGTCTATAGTCTAGTCTATAGTCTTGTCTATAGTCTAGTCTATAGTCTAGTCTATAGTCTAGTCTATAGTCTAGTCTATAGTCTAGTCTATAGTCTAGTCTATAGTCTAGTCTATAGTCTAGTCTATAGTCTAGTCTATAGTCTAGTCTATAGTCTAGTCTATAGTCTAGTCTATAGTCTAGTCTATAGTCTAGTCTATAGTCTAGTCTATAGTCTAGTCTATAGTCTAGTCTATAGTCTAGTCTATAGTCTAGTCTATAGTCTAGTCTATAGTCTAGTCTATAGTCTAGTCTATAGTCTAGTCTATAGTCTAGTCTATAGTCTAGTCTATAGTCTAGTCTATAGTCTAGTCTATAGTCTAGTCTATAGTCTAGTCTATAGTCTAGTCTATAGTCTAGTCTATAGTCTAGTCTATAGTCTAGTCTATAGTCTAGTCTATAGTCTAGTCTATAGTCTAGTCTATAGTCTAGTCTATAGTCTAGTCTATAGTCTAGTCTATAGTCTAGTCTATAGTCTAGTCTATAGTCTAGTCTATAGTCTAGTCTATAGTCTAGTCTATAGTCTAGTCTATAGTCTAGTCTATAGTCTAGTCTATAGTCTAGTCTATAGTCTAGTCTATAGTCTAGTCTATAGTCTAGTCTATAGTCTAGTCTATAGTCTAGTCTATAGTCTAGTCTATAGTCTAGTCTATAGTCTAGTCTATAGTCTAGTCTATTGTCTAGTCTATAGTCTAGTCTATAGTCTAGTCTATAGTCTAGTCTATAGTCTAGTCTATAGTCTAGTCTATAGTCTAGTCTATAGTCTAGTCTATAGTCTAGTCTATAGTCTAGTCTATAGTCTAGTCTATAGTCTAGTCTATATTCTAGTCTATAGTCTAGTCTATAGTCTAGTCTATAGTCTAGTCTATAGTCTAGTCTATAGTCTAGTCTATAGTCTAGTCTATAGTCTAGTCTATAGTCTAGTCTATAGTCTAGTCTATAGTCTAGTCTATAGTCTAGTCTATAGTCTAGTCTATAGTCTAGTCTATAGTCTAGTCTATAGTCTAGTCTATAGTCTAGTCTATAGTCTAGTCTATAGTCTAGTCTATAGTCTAGTCTATAGTCTAGTCTATAGTCTAGTCTATAGTCTAGTCTATAGTCTATTCTATAGTCTAGTCTATAGTCTAGTCTATAGTCTAGTCTATAGTCTAGTCTATAGTCTAGTCTATAGTCTAGTCTATAGTCTAGTCTATAGTCTAGTCTATAGTCTAGTCTAGTCTAGTCTATAGTCTAGTCTATAGTCTAGTCTATAGTCTAGTCTATAGTCTAGTCTATAGTCTAGTCTATAGTCTAGTCTATAGTCTAGTCTATAGTCTAGTCTATAGTCTAGTCTATAGTCTAGTCTATAGTCTAGTCTATAGTCTAGTCTATAGTCTAGTCTATAGTCTAGTCTATAGTCTAGTCTATAGTCTAGTCTATAGTCTAGTATATAGTCTAGTCTATAGTCTATTCTATAGTCTAGTCTATAGTCTAGTCTATAGTCTAGTCTATAGTTAGTCTATAGTCTAGTCTATAGTCTTAGTCTTATAGTCTAGTCTATACGTCTAGTCTCTAGTCTTTAGTCATTAGTCTAGTACTCTAGGTCTAGTCTAATAGTCTAGGCTATTAGTCTAGTCTATAGTCTGATTCTATAGTCTAGTTCTATTAGTATAGTATAGTCTAGTCTATAGTCTAGTCTATAGTCTAGTTATAGTCTAGTCTATAGTCTAGTCTATAGTCTAGTCTATTAGTCTAGTCTATCGTCTAGTCTATAGTCTAGTCTATAGTCTTCGTCTATAGTCTAGTCTTAGTCTAGTCTATAGTCTAGTCTATAGTCTAGTCTATAGTCTAGTCTATAGTCTAGTCTAGTCTAGTCTACTAGTCTAGTCTATAGTCTAGTCTATAGTCTAGTCTATAGTCTAGTCTATAGTCTAGTCTATAGTCTAGTCTATAGTCTAGTCTATAGTTAGTCTATAGTCTAGTCTATAGTCTAGTCTATAGTAGTATAGTCTTTTATAGTCTTAGTCTATAGTCTAGTCTATAGTCTAGTCTATAGTCTAGTCTATAGTCTAGTCTATAGTCTAGTCTATTAGTCTAGTCTATAGTCTAGTCTATAGTCTGGACTCTAGTCAAGTCTAACGTCTATTGTCTAGTCTATATTCTAGTCTATAGTCTAGTCTATAGTCTATTCTATAGTCTAGTCAATAGTTTAGTCTATAGCCTGGTCTATAGTCTAGTCTATGGTCTAGTCTATAGTCTATACTCTATTCTATAGTCAAGTCTGTACTGTAGGCTATTGTCTAATTATATTTTACTCCATTCTATGATAAAATTTCGTTATATGGGATCTAAATATTTGAAATTACTTTCCCATACTTCTACGTCAATCCAATTTCTTTATCTGTAATAATTTAAGACCCCCAAACTAAAGGCCACTTAAGCATTAAAATAAAAAAAATCAGAATCATTAATTTATTCATTCATTCGCACTTTATTCATTTCCCTTTCATTCATTTATTAATTATGTTTATGGGTTCGTATTATATTCACGTACATTTTTATCTTTTGACGTGTTTGTTTGAATGTCGAGTCTCCATATTATAAAAAAAAATACTGAAAAATTATTCTTTTATTTTTTTTTTTTTTTTTTAATTTTCGTATGAGAGACTTTTATCACAAAAAATAACATTAACAATTTGTTTGAACAAAACAACAAATTGTTGCTGCTAATCATTTTATATTTAAACAAACATTCAAATCAACAAAAATGAAACACGAAAATAATGGCAAAAAGAAACAAATAAGTATGAATAAAAATAAAATGAAAGAAATCTTGTAGTTAATACTGATAAAAAGTGAAAAGTCGTAAATTAAATGCATTAATGACTAAAACAAAATATTTATTTGGGGGCGTAGAGAACAATTTCATATCGGAGGGTTTCAGTTTTTTATTTTCAAACTGAAAGTAATGAGAAAAAGTAACAACGAATATCAAATATGTTAACCCTAAACAAGGTCAAAAGCTGACATTCTTTGAAAAAATATAAAAAATATGTATTTTAATTAAAAAGGACGAGAAATTTACATATAATTTACCTTTAACCCTTATACACCTACAAGGGCAGACTAACGTATTGGCAGATATCTTATATACATCCTACATTTCAATACAGCTGCAATACATGGAATTTACCTTGCTTGATTTTATAATTTTTTCCCTTTGCCTTTTTAGGTTTAATTTCTGAATAATTTTCTCCATATTTTATATTGTGTATTCACACCATCATCACCGCATTCATCCATTGCTAACAAATGTCAGTATTGATTCATGTTTTACGAATATTTGACATTTTGTTGTGTTAATTATAAGTAAAAATAAAAAAGTAACAAAAAAAAAACAAAGCGATAAAGTCAAACAAAAATATAATTAATGTTATTCAAGGATAAATAAGAAAAAAGTAACAAATTGTTGAAACTCAGCCCACACTTTACACATAAAGCTCAAAATATTTATCATTAAAGCAGAGACTTAACTTTACAACAAAAATCACTGAAAAAGTATAAAAAATAATTAATTTAAACAAAATTACCCGTCCCAAAAGTCGGTAACTACTAACTTTTCAATGACTACTACTTACCGTCTGCATGACTTTTAAGTACTCTTATAATGGACTAGCATACCATGGGTGCTTCTCTACCCTAACTTAAATTAAATACATAAAAAATTTTGTTTACTTTTATAGAAAATTAAAATTGATTAAACATATTTTTAATGTTTCAGTTTTATACGTTCTTGAAGCGTACGTGAAGCTTGTATTTTTAGTTTCATTCATTTAGCTTCCACATTATAGAAAATTTCAAAAGTAATATTTGAAAAAAAAAAAATACTATAAAATACCTCTAATAGATTATCATTTAATCAAAACTTTAATGTTTCTGTGTTCAATATTATATCCAATTCAAAAAATATAATTTGATGAATGAAAAAGTACCAAAAGTCCCTTTCAGTAGATTCTCATTCACTAAGGTCCCTACATTTTAAATTTTATTTTCAATATCTATCGTAAAAATATTAAAAAGTACCATCGGAAAAACGAAAAAGTACAAAAATCTCTCAATAAATTATCATTTAATAAGAACCGTGTGTCATGTGCTCCGGTTAACCATTATAAAGTATCTAAAAGGTACCATTTGAAGAATAGAAAAGTACCAAATAGTTCCCACTTACAGAATATTATTCAGTCAAGACCATGTATGTTAAAATTAATGTTCCTAGGTTGAATATTTTAGAAAATTAAAAAAGTACAATTTATGAGATAAAAAGTACTAAAGAGTTGTCTCTTAGAGAATCTTATTCAATGAGGACCGTGTATGTTTAATAATCATGTGTTTTGAGTTCATATTAAAGAACATACAAAGAGTATCATTTAAAGAAAGAAAAAGTACCAAAAGTGGAATAAATTTTACCTAAGTGGAAAGTACTAATAAGAAGAGTACAATTTTTCCCCTTTTCGCTTAAAAATATACTTTTATCGAGATTTAAGTTTACAAAATGTTCCGTATTTAAATCTTTATATCACAGATAAAACTCAAGCGATTCAAATCTGCATTCATTTGTTCCAGAAAAATAGTGCTTTCAAAATGTACCAAACAATTTACTCGAATTTGGACCTATATAGGCCTTAGTACTCGAATTCCAAAATAATATACCAACAGCTTATTTTGTGTTAGTAAATAAACTACTTTTTCATATTTTATAAAAATTGGCTCAATGAGTTTGAATAAAATTAAAATTTCCGTTTTTCCCTTTTTGGTACTTTTTTCCAGAGTGAAATAGCAAAAATTTTATTACAATAAATATTACAGAATTAGTCCGTAATTTAACAGTTTTCTCCCTTTTACACCCAAAAAGGACTGAATTTTAAAAAGTACGAAACAGGTGTCCCATAATTTTGGGAGATATATCCAAAATATTTATAAAAATTTGATTATGTTAATTAGTTGAAAAGCCAAAAAAGGTACCAAAATCACCTTTGTTACACATTTTCACCCCATAAAAATACGAATTTCAAAAAAGTACCAGACACCCATCTGCTCATTTTAAGAGTAGATACAGGTGCATTTAAAATTGTTCTTGTATCACTAATATTGTGTAAGATAATTAAGAAAACCAGTTTTACCCGTTTTTCCCCTTTTTACCCGTAAATGTACAAATTTCCAAAAATCCCTCCTTAGTGGATCTACATAACCAAAAACACATCTACTGTCAAAATTTCATGATTCTAGGTTCAGCCGTTGCGATGATGAATCAGTCAGTCAGTAACGCTACTCTTTTATATATATAGATTACATATAATCACATATGTAAGTACTTTTTTTGAGTTTTTACGTTTTATGTGCCACATTAAAAGCTTTGAAAATTATTTGACTCACAATAAAATAATTAAGCAATGATGTTGTAATCACGACCGCGAACTAACCAACAAGAGGGTGAGCATTTTTTTGTACGTAAAACAAAACAACTTTCCAACTCCCTATTTGTAAGTACTTATTTAAGTTGTCTGCAATGTCATAAAATAATGATTTAAAATGCTAAGAACCTTCTTAACTCATTACTTTTCAATTACGGTATTTGCTGGGGAGTACTGTTATCAGCAACTGAAATTGAGTTTTGATAAATAAAATATTCTGACTCGTTACCTTAGGCATTACAGGGTAATACATACAAGTGTCCCGAGGAACAGCTTTTTTAAGAATTTCATGTAATGTTGTAAAAATGAACATTAGGGTGATCTGTGGAAAAATATTTTTTCGAATGGTCCTCAGTTCCCTACCAGCGATTGAAAATCCTGACCTCAGTATGATTTTTGAAAAATAAAATGTCTTTGATTTTTTCAAAATATGTCTCAAAAATTCCGTAATTTTCTGCTGATTACGAAATTAGATTTTTCACTAAAAATTCGATTTTCACTAAAAATTCGATTTTTCACTAAAAATTTGATTTCTCACTAAAAATTAGATTTTTCACTAAAAATTAGATTTTTTCACTAAAAATTCGATTTTTCACTAAAAATTCGATTTTACCTAAAAATTCGATTTTTCATTAAAAATTCGATTTTTCACTAAAAATTAGATTTTTCACTAAAAATTTGAATTCACTAAAAATTAGAATTATTCCTAAAAATTTTTTTATCACCAAATATCTAGTTCTGTTCTGTTCTAGTTCTGTTCTAGTTCTGTTCTAGTTCTATTCTAGTTCTGTTCTAGTTCTGTTCTAGTTCTGTTCTAGTTCTGTTCTAGTTCTGTTCTAGTTCTGTTCTAGTTCTGTTCTAGTTCTGTTCTAGTTCTGTTCTAGTTCTGTTCTAGTTCTGTTCTAGTTCTGTTCTAGTTCTGTTCTAGTTCTGTTCTAGTTCTGTTCTAGTTCTGTTCTAGTTCTGTTCTAGTTCTGTTCTAGTTCTGTTCTAGTTCTGTTCTAGTTCTGTTCTAGTTCTGTTATGTTCTAGTTCTGTTCTAGTTCTGTTCTAGTTCTGTTCTAGTTCTGTTCTAGTTCTGTTCTAGTTCTGTTCTAGTTCTGTTCTAGTTCTGTTCTAGTTCTGTTCTAGTTCTGTTCTAGTTCTGTTCTAGTTCTGTTCTAGTTCTGTTCTAGTTCTGTTCTAGTTCTGTTCTAGTTCTGTTCTAGTTCTGTTCTAGTTCTGTTCTAGTTCTGTTCTAGTTCTGTTCTAGTTCTGTTCTAGTTCTGTTCTAGTTCTGTTCTAGTTCTGTTCTAGTTCTGTTCTAGTTCTGTTCTAGTTCTGTTCTAGTTCTGTTCTAGTTCTGTTCTAGTTCTGTTCTAGTTCTGTTTTAGTTCTGTTCTAGTTCTGTTCTAGTTCTGTTCTAGTTCTGTTCTAGTTCTGTTCTAGTTCTGTTCTAGTTCTGTTCTAGTTCTGTTCTAGTTCTGTTCTAGTTCTGTTCTAGTTCTAGTTCTGTTCTAGTTCTGTTCTAGTTCTGTTCTAGTTCTGTTCTAGTTCTGTTCTAGTTCTGTTCTAGTTCTGTTCTAGTTCTGTTCTAGTTCTGTTCTAGTTCTGTTCTAGTTCTGTTCTAATTCAAGTTCTGTTCTAGTTCTAGTGCTGTTCTAATTCAAGTTCTGTTCTAGGTCAGTTCTGTCAAACATATGCAAGACATTTTAAATTTAATAGTTTAAATTTCGATTTTGACTACCAATTTTGATTATTTAACAAATGAATATACATACACACATATAAGAATAAATATATATACATATATTAGAATAATCGCACTTCATTTCCAAATATTGAATATTATATCCAATAAAAACCATAGTATCACACACTTGATCACATATTGACTCATTCTCTTACATACTTATTAGTTTCCATTAAAATCCTTGACATTTAAATGACAATTGCTTTACATTTTTTGTGTTTCTCCTTTGTTTACTTTAATTTAGTTATTTGTCAATCAATCAATAAAAAAGTAGGGAAGTTTTTACAATATAAAAACAAACATAAACTAAATCCATGATTTACTACTAAGAATTAAGTGTGAGTATAAAAGAAATCTTCTTTTCTATCTTAAGTTTTTACTACATATTTTATCTGTCTAGTTAAATATGATTTTAAAGATTTAACATTCTCTTAGTTTATTGTGTTTTCAACCATAAACAAAGTATACCCGTAGGATATGTTTAACCCTTTTTATACACTTTACACCTCCAACCCCCCAGTTGATACTATTATACAGATAAAATTCTCCCTTAAATAAATTGTTAAACATTTTTCTTAAGAAAAACACTCTGAAACACATACTCTTAATAAATCGAAGCCTTTTTTGATATATTTTTTTATAGTACGTAAATAAACAAATTATTGAATTTGTTAAGTAAAAATCGAGAAAAGAAATATAATAAAAAGCTCACAAATTCGATATAACAAAAATAATATTATTGTTTAACACACGCAGACAAGAATTTCTTAATGACTGTTGCTTAAAAGGGGTAGGGGGTGGTAAAATGGCGGCTAAGGGTAGGTGGATTTAAACTGTGAGATGATTTAAGACAACCGGTTAATCTAAAGTTTCCTTTTTGTATTATTATGAAGTTCGTTTTTTTTTTGTAACAACTTGACAAGGGTTAAAAGGATTTTAAGTTGTTATACTGCTATGTTTTAGAATTAGAGCGAAGTGTTATATACTTCATGTCGAGTACACTTGTCACTAAAATGATGACAATTTTCATATTGGAGAAAGTGTGTTAGACGAGTGTGTGTTAAATCTATAATATATCCACTTTAGTTAATTTATTGATTAATTTGAAAAGTAAATAAAACATATTTGTAACTTTAACCTACATACGTCTATATCTATACAAATTGGTGCACAATGGTTATGAACAAAATATAATATTTTTAATAATGATAAATCCTATAAACTTCAAGAAATAGAAAGGGAATAAGAGATGTCTAGATGTTTACTCTGTCCGATTAATTACAGCTCTGTTGTTAATGAACCATCGAAACATCTCGATGTTTCCGTCCATATTTTGTTGAAACAAGACCCTCATCTCAGATAAAATTTCCGACAAGAACATGGACGAATTTGAGTTGTATTTCAACACTAGTTCAGTTCTAGTTCAGTTCTAGTTCAGTTCAAGTTCAGTTCTAGTTCAGTTCTAGTTCAGTTCTAGTTCAGTTCTAGTTCAGTTCTAGTTCAGTTCTAGTTCAGTTCTAGTTCAGTTCTAGTTCAGTTCTAGTTCAGTTCTAGTTCAGTTCTAGTTCAGTTCTAGTTCAGTTCTAGTTCAGTTCTAGTTCAGTTCTAGTTCAGTTCTAGTTCAGTTCTAGTTAGTTCTAGTTGTTCTAGTTCAGTTCTAGTTCAGTTCTAGTTCAGTTCTAGTTCAGTTCTAGTTCAGTTCTAGTTCAGTTCTAGTTCAGTTCTAGTTCAGTTCTAGTTCAGTTCTAGTTCAGTTCTAGTTCAGTTCTAGTTCAGTTCTAGTTCAGTTCTAGTTCAGTTCTAGTTCAGTTCTAGTTCAGTTCTAGTTCAGTTCTAGTTCAGTTCTAGTTCAGTTCTAGTTCAGTTCTAGTTCAGTTCTAGTTCAGTTCTAGTTCAGTTCTAGTTCAGTTCTAGTTCAGTTCTAGTTCAGTTCTAGTTCAGTTCTAGTTCAGTTCTAGTTCAGTTCTAGTTCAGTTCTAGTTCAGTTCTAGTTCAGTTCTAGTTCAGTTCTAGTTCAGTTCTAGTTCAGTTCATGTTCAGTTCTAGTTCAGTTCAGTTCTAGTTCAGTTCTAGTTCAGTTCTAGTTCAGTTCTAGTTCAGTCTAGTTCAGTTCTAGTTCAGTTCTAGTTCAGTTCTAGTTCAGTTCTAGTTCAGTTCTAGTTCAGTTCTAGTTCAGTTTCTAGTTCAGTTCTAGTTCAGTTCTAGTTCAGTTCTAGTTCAGTTTCTAGTTCAGTTCTAGTTCAGTTCTAGTTCAGTTCTAGTTCAAGTTCTAGTTCAGTTCTAGTTCAGTTCTAGTTCAGTTCTAGTTCAGTTCTAGTTCAGTTCTAGTTCAGTTCTAGTTCAGTTCTAGTTCAGTTCTAGTTCAGTTCTAGTTCAGTTCTAGTTCAGTTCTAGTTCAGTTCTAGTTCAGTTCTAGTTCAGTTCTAGTTCAGTTCTAGTTTCAGTTCTAGTTCAGTTCTAGTTCAGTTCTAGTTCAGTTCTAGTTCAGTTCTAGTTCAGTTCTAGTTCAGTTCTAGTTCAGTTCTAGTTCAGTTTCTAGTTCAGTTCTAGTTCAGTTCTAGTTCAGTTCTAGTTCAGTTCTAGTTCAGTTCTAGTTCAGTTCTAGTTCAGTTCTAGTTCAGTTCTAGTTCAGTTCTAGTTCAGTTCTAGTTCAGTTCTAGTTCAGTTCTAGTTCAGTTCTAGTTCAGTTCTAGTTCAGTTCTAGTTCAGTTCTAGTTCAGTTCTAGTTCAGTTCTAGTTCAGTTCTAGTTCAGTTCTAGTTCAGTTCTAGTTCAGTTCTAGTTCAGTTCTAGTTCAGTTCTAGTTCAGTTCTAGTTCAGTTCTAGTTCAGTTCTAGTTCAGTTCTAGTTCAGTTCTAGTTCAGTTCTAGTTCAGTTCTAGTTCAGTTCATGTTCAGTTCTAGTTCAGTTCTAGTTCAGTTCTAGTTCAGTTCTAGTTCAGTTCTAGTTCAGTTCTAGTTCAGTTCATGTTCAGTTCATGTTCAGTTCTAGTTCAGTTCTAGTTCAGTTCTAGTTCAGTTCTAGTTCAGTTCTAGTTCAGTTCTAGTTCAGTTCTAGTTCAGTTCTAGTTCAGTTCTAGTTCAGTTCTAGTTCAGTTCTAGTTCAGTTCTAGTTCAGTTCTAGTTCAGTTCTAGTTCAGTTCTAGTTCAGTTCTAGTTCAGTTCTAGTTCAGTTCTAGTTCAGTTCTAGTTCAGTTCTAGTTCAGTTCTAGTTCAGTTCTAGTTCAGTTCTAGTTCAGTTCTAGTTCAGTTCTAGTTCAGTTCTAGTTCAGTTCTAGTTCAGTTCTAGTTCAGTTCTAGTTCAGTTCTAGTTCAGTTCTAGTTCAGTTAGTTCTAGTTCAGTTCTAGTTCAGTTCTAGTTCAGTTCTAGTTCAGTTCTAGTTCAGTTCTAGTTCAGTTCTAGTTCAGTTCTAGTTCAGTTCTAGTTCAGTTCTAGTTCAGTTCTAGTTCAGTTCTAGTTCAGTTCTAGTTCAGTTCTAGTTCAGTTCTAGTTCAGTTCTAGTTCAGTTCTAGTTCAGTTCTAGTTCAGTTCTAGTTCAGTTCTAGTTCAGTTCTAGTTCAGTTCTAGTTCAGTTCTAGTTCAGTTCTAGTTCAGTTCAGTTCAGTTCTAGTTCAGTTCTAGTTCAGTTCTAGTTCAGTTCTGTTCTTGTTCAGTTCTTGTTCAGTTCTAGTTCAATTCTAGTTCAGTTCTAATTCAGTTCTAGTTCAGTTCTAGTTCAGTGGTAATATAATAAAATCTGTGCAAGATATATATTTCCTTTATTAAATTCTTCATCGTCTCAACATTAATTTCGATCTCCTCCCAAAGTACGTTTGTGTGTTAGCATCGAAATGTACTACTTTTCAAAAGTACTTAAATGAAAACCTAAATACGAATATTTCCCATTAAATTTGCCACAAACTTTTCCAAAACACTTTAAACACTTGTATCGTATTCATAAAGTTTGTTAAAGTATAAAAAAGATAGGAGAGGGAGCGTTGGCAGTAGCTGAATATATATAGTTATGATAGAAAGAGGAAGGGAGAGAGGGTTCGTTAAATGATACTGCAATTTGAACCCACACGTCAATTTGAACATTTGATGACAGTAATGACAGCGGCAACAAACCATTAACACCATCATAACCATCCAAACAACCAACAAACCATCGAAGTGTCAATGAGAGAGTGTGTTTGGATATGTATGTACCATCATTCATTCAGCTATGTAGGACAACAACATCTATATATGTATGTATAGTTATATAATTGTGTGTTTCTGTAACCAAAAACTATAAACATATGTATGGACTTTGTATGTATGTTAAACCTATAACACCAAAAAATTCTATGTAAATAAAATATAAATCTGGAGATTTGGTCGACTTTTAAGTGTTCTAGAGGCTAAGACTTCAAACCGTTTCAGTTTTGATTACTTGTGTTTAAAATTCAAACGTTTTTGAATGGTTCAAGTATGAGATCGATCAAATGTGGAAAGTTTCCTAAATCGTTCCTTGAGATAAAATCTGGTTCCAATTTTATTAATATACGTACATATATGGAGGCCAAGTTTCTTTCCCTGAAACGGAAGGATTTCTAACCCATTAGCTTTACCAAGCCAAGAAAATTTTAAAAAATTTTAACAGTTTATATCTTTTGCCGAAAAGGGTGGCAAAACTTCATTAACAAACTGATGGAGAAACTAAGTACTCCAATTAAAACTTCATGTAGGATACAACTTACTCAAATAAATAAACAGAAATAATGTACATACATTAAGCAACAAATACAATGCATTAAATTGAGCTGAGTTTATGTTTAGTTTAATGTGACGTTCTTTTATATTTTTCTCTTCACTTTTTTTTCATTTCATTTTCGCTTTTCATTTTATTCGTTTATTTTTTTATATATCAAAAACCACCCCCTCATTCCAGATTTTATCTTATAAATACGAAATTCCTCTATAACGAAAATTTGTGTTGTATTAATTTTTTTCAACTGCTGCCGCTGCTGCTGTTGATGTTGTCAACATTATACATCGTCATCAGCAACAGTATAGGCAGCAAACAGTGGTTTGGTGGAAGCTTGGCATCAATATCCATAGCCCTTCTTGTGTAGATAGTGATGATGATAGCGTTGGTGAAGACTACAACAACAATACGCTTGGTGTCATCATCTAATAATACTAAAGCTGCTGCTGCTGCTAGTTATTCTGCCTACAACCGATGCTGATGATTAGAAATAGAAGGAGGTGATGGACATTGAGAGGAAATAGATTGAAAGAGAATTGTGTGGTGGTGATGTGAATGATGCGTCATTGGTATTAAAGTAAGGCAATGGATTTGTTCTTTCCCTTTTTTTAATGGAAATCAACATGTGTACGACAAGGCACTGGTATATATATATTAATAGTTGGTTATAATATTCAACAAAATATAGAAAGTAGTACTTGTACTTGTTCACATTTAGTTTATACTATAACCCAGGAAAATTTAAATTTTGAAATAGTTAGTACTTGTAATAGAAAGAGTACTTTTTTAGGTTTCAAGTACTAAACTAAATTTCCGCTATATTATGTACTAAACTTTAAACTATTCTAGAAACTAGACTATAGACGAAACTGTAGGCTAGAATATAGACTAGATTATAGACTAGACTACAGACCAGACTATAGATTAGACTATATACTAGACTATAGACTAGACTATAGACTAGACTATAGACCAGACTATAGACCAGACTATAGACCAGACTATAGACTAGACTACAGACTAGACTATAGACTAGACTATAGACTAGACTATAGACTAGACTATAAACTAGACTATAGACTAGACTATAGTCTAGACTATAGACTATACTATAGACTAGACTATAGACTAGACTATAGACTAGACTATGGACTAGTCTATAGTCTAGACTATAGACTAGACTAGACTATAGACTAGACTATAGACTAGACTATAGACTAGACTATAGACTAGACTAGACTATAGACTAGACTATAGACTAGACTATAGACTAGACTATAGACTAGACTAGACTATAGACTAGACTATAGACTAGACTATAGACTAGACTAGACTATGACTAGACTATAGAGTAGACTATAGACTAGATTTTAGACTAGACTATAGACTAGACTATAGACTAGACTATAGACTAGACTATAGACTAGACTATAGACTAGACTATAGACTAGACTATAGACTAGACTATAGACTAGACTATAGACTAGACTATAGACTAGACTATAGACTAGACTATAGACTAGACTATAGACTAGACTATAGACTAGACTATAGACTAGACTATAGACCAGACTATAGACCAGACTATAGACCAGACTATAGACTAGACTATAGACTAGACCATAGACTAGACTATAGACTAGACTATAGACTAGACTATAGACTAGACTATAAACTAGACTATAGACTAGACTATAGACTAGACTATAGACTAGACTATAGACTAGACTATAGACTAGACTATAGACTAGACTATAGACTAGACTATAGACTAGACTATAGACTAGACTATAGACTAGACTATAGACTAGACTATAGACTAGCTAGACTACTATAGACTAGACTATAGACTAGACTATAGACTAGAACTATAGACTAGACGATAGACTAGACTATAGACTAGACTATAGACTAGACTATAACTATACTATAGACTAGACTATAGACTAGACTATGACTAGACTATAGACTATAGACTAGACTAGACTAGACTAGACTAGACTAGACTAGACTAGACTAGACTAGACTAGACTAGACTAGACTAGACTATAGACTAGACTAGTCTATAGACTAGACTATAGACTAAACTATAACTAGACTATAGACTAGACTATAGACTAGACTATGGACTAGACTATAGACTAGACTAGACTATAGACTAGACTATAGACTAAGACTATAGACTAGACTATAGACTAGACTATAGACTAGACTATAGACTAGACTATAGACAGAGACTATAGACTAGACTATAGACTAGACTATAGACTAGACTATAGACTAGACTATAGACTAGACTATAGACTAACTATAGACTAGACTATAGACTAGACTATAGACTAGACTAGACTATAGACCTAGACTATAGACCAGACTATAGACCAGACTATAGACTAGACTATAGACTAGACTATAGACTAGACTATAGACTAGACTATAGACTAGACTATAAACTAGACTATAGACTAGACTATAGACTAGACTATAGACTAGACTATAGACTAGACTATAGACTAGACTATAGACTAGACTATAGACTAGACAATAGACTAGACTATAGACTAGACTATAGACTAGACTATAGACTAGACTATAGACTAGACTATAGATCTAGACTATAGACTAGACTATAGACTAGACTATAGACTAGACTATAGACTAGACTATAGACTAGACTATAGACTAGACTATAGACTAGACTATAGACTAGACTATAACTAGACTATAGACTAGACTATAGACTAGACTATAAACTAGACTATAGACTAGACTATAGACTAGACTATAGACTAGACTATAGACTAGACTAGACTAGACTAGACTATAGACTAGACTAGACTAGACTAGACTAGACTAGACTAGACTAGACTAGACTAGACTAGACTAGACTAGACTAGACTAGACTAGACTAGACTAGACTAGACTAGACTAGACTATAGACTAGACTAGTCTATAGACTAGACTATAGACTAAACTATAAACTAGACTAGACTATAGACTAGACTATGGACTAGACTATAGACTAGACTATAGACTAGACTATGGACTAGACTATAGACTAGACTATAGACTAGACTATAGACTAGACTATAGACTAGACTATAGACTAGACTATAGACTAGACTATAGACTAGACTATAGACTAGACTATAGACTAGACTATAGACTAGACTATAGACTAGACTATAGACTAGACTATAGACTAGACTATAGACTAAACTATAGACTAGACTATAGATAAGACTATAGACTAGACTATAGACTAGACTATAGACTAGACTATAGACTAGACTATAGACTATACTATAGACTATACTATAGACTAGACTAGACTATAGACTAGACTATAGACTATAAACTAGACTATAGACTAGTCTATAGTCTAGACTATAGACTATACTATAGACTAGACTATAGACTATACTATAGACTAGACTATAGACTAGACTATAGACTAGACTATAGACTAGACTATAGACTAGACTATAGACTAGACAATAGACTAGACTATAGACTAAACTATAAACTAGACTAGACTATAGACTAGACTATGGACTAGACTATAGGCTAGACTATAGACTAGACTATAGACTAGACTATAGACTAGACTATAGACTAGACTATAGACTAGACTATAGACTAGACTATAGAGTAGTCTATAGACTAGACTTTAGACTAGACTATAGACTAGACTATAGACTAGACTATAGACTAGACTATAGACTAGACTATAGACTAGACTATAGACTAGACTATAGACTAGACTATAGACTAGACTAGACTATAGACTAGACTAGACTAATAGACTAGACTATAGACTAGACTATAGACTAGACTATAGACTAGACTATAGACTAGACTATAGACTAGACTATAGACTAGACTATAGACTAGACTATAGACTAGACTATAGACTAGACTATAGACTAGACTATAGACTAGACTATAGACTAGACTATAGACTAGACTATAGACTAGACTATAGACTAGACTATAGACTAGACTATAGACTAGACTATAGACTAGACTATAGACTAGACTATAGACTAGACTATAGACTAGACTATACACTAGACTTTAGACTAGACTATAGAGTAGACTATTGACTAGACTTTAGACTAGACTATAGACTAGACTATAGACTAGACTATAGACTAGACTATAGACTAGACTATAGACTAGACTATAGACTAGACTATAGACTAGACTATAGACTAGACTATAGACTAGACTATAGACTAGACTATAGACTAGACTATAGGCTAGACTATAGACTATGCTACAGACTAGACTATAGACTTGACTATAGCCAAGACTATAGCCAAGACTATAGACTAGACTATAGAGTGGACTATAGACTCGACTATAGACTAGACTAGACAATAGACTAGACTGTAGACAAGATCAAACTACAAACTGGTTTATTGAGTTATATATGGACTATTTATATTAAAAAGTACGAAAAAAGTACTGTAGTACTGAATTTTCCCAGTCTGGTATAACCATCACTTCCACTATTGGCGTCATCGTCGTCATCATTACCATCATCAATCGTAGCCATCACTAATTTGTTTAGAATATAGTATAAGGCTGTTGTAGTATTATATCGGTCTGCTTGTGTATAGTTGTTCTTAATCATTATTATTTCAGTACGTTTTAGCTGCCGATGGTTTTTGCAGATTTTAAAAGAAAATATAAAATAAAAACTACATTAATATAAAATCGAAATTTTAAGATAAACTATTGTTGCCACGTTGTTGATATCGCAGAAACCTACATAAAATTGTATGTACTATGTATCTGAGCTACGTAGTATTATAGTTTTCCGGTTTTAATAAAGTACAAGTATCTATTGCTTTTAGTTTAGTTGAAATTACTAATGTTATTGCTTGTTTTTGTTGCTTTTGCTTGTATGTATGACTGCCATTAAATTTACTTTTTTATGATGATTTCTTATCATTGTTTAAATATTGCAAAATACTCACGAGTCAGTTGCACAGTGGGAAGAAAATCCGCTATGCCTGTTATAAGTTATTGATTTCAGTGAGAATCTTTATGCTTTTGGGAAAAATTAAAACTGTTTCTAAAACGCAAATCGCCTATAAATGTCATTAATAATTGATCAATTAAAAATTTATGTTTTACACCAAGAAAATCGGAAATAATTAAACTAGCTGTACGCCCTATATTTTTAAAACAAGAAAAAAAAATCAATTAAAAATGGCTTTATAACTCATTAACAAGCAAACACCCTCATATTAATGATCAGCATTTTCTCTTTAAAATCCTTCTTTTATACTACGCCTCTATTTAAATGTAAGATAATTTACAGTAAAAGTAATAACAACAAATACAATACATATTGAACATCACCTACAAATGCAAGTACAATTTCCTCTTCTCCCACACTCACATACATATGTATGTATATATGTATGTATTACATGCAAACTATCAATTGACACACACAGTATGTATATATAAATATTAGGGTGCAACGATTTTCCGGTATCAAGTCTTGTCCTTACTAAAGTCGGACCTTGACTATAGACTCGTCTATAGTATTGACTATAGTCTCGTCTGTAGTCTCGTCTTTAGTCTTGAGTATAGTCTCGTCTATAGTTTTGACTATAGTCTCGTCTATAGTCTTGACTAAAGTCTCATCTGTAGTCCTGACTTCATTCTTATCTATAGTCTTAACTATAGTCTCGTCTATTATAATCTGGTCTGTAATCTCGACTATCAACTATATCCTGGTCTATTATACGGGCTATTGTCTAGCATATCAGAATCTGATATAGCTCGATCTATGGTCCCGTATATAACTTCTATTATATTCTTACATATAATCTCTTCACATTGTATTCGAGATCATAGACCAAATTATAGTCTAAAATCTCGACTATAGTATCCGGTATAGTCTAGTCTATAATCATGACTCTATAGTCCCAACTACAGACTTTACTTTCGACTATATTTTGGCATATAGACCTGATTATACGCCAGACTATTGTAGAGCCTATACTCGGGACTATAGATCAGACTAAAGTACTACTATATGCCAGTATATTGTCGGAACTATATACCTATATTATAATCGATACTTTACTATAGTCCAGACTATTATTAAGACTGTAGACCAGACTATACATATTTTAGATTTTTGTTTGTTCTTAGCACCACCCTAATATGTTTAATGTCTTTGCAATTATACAAACTCATTGGAACTACAATACGTACATACATATGTTTGTAGACGACAATATCTCTTTATGGTGGTTTTTCCATATGGGCTTATTCAATAGTATTTTTTCATTTATTCTATTAAAAAGATGTCAATTCAATACAAATAAATAATAAAGAAAGAAATATTATCGACACTACCCACATGACAATGTCGATGGAAAATGATAACTCTAAAGAATTATTCACGAAACATCGAGGAGCTAAGCAATCGTGATCAAAGTACATTCTACTTCTTTAATACAAGAATTCATGGTGTAAAAAATTGTCTCACAATTTCTCCAAAATTTCTATTTGTATAAGATATGGAGAACGTTTTGTTTTTATAAGTCTCCAAATTTTAAACTATTTATCAAAATTTAAAAATCATTTATTAGTTCTTAAATGTTTGGTCAGCTGGGTAGTATTTAATTGGAATCTACAGCTTTATATTGCTGCCATTATACTTGTAGTAAGTATAAGTCTCGTATTTGCTGCAAAATTTTTTGCAGCATTATTTTTAGGTGGCTGCGTTTTTAATCTCATTGTCATTCACTTTATCTAATACTGCCATTATTTCCTTTATTACCGTTAGTTTTTCTTTGTGGAAAACCTTACATTAAAGATGCGAAAATTAAATTTTATCGACTAGACTAAATAAGTTTAATTTTTTAAGATAAATGCAATACAAGGAAAATTCGTTATCAATTAAATTCAATAATCTTCGAAAATGTAATGTGTTCGTCTTTTTGCTATTATTTTGCTAACATCTAAGGAGTCGACTATAGTCTAGTCTATAATCTGGTCAATAACCTCGACAATAATCTTGACTATAGCCTGGTATATATTCGCGACAATATTCAGGTACATAGTTTTAACTATAGTTTGCTCTATCGTATTGACTATACTGTAGTCGATAGTCACGACTATACTCTGGTCTGTAATCTCTACTGTAGCTTCTACTATAGTTAGCTACGAAGTCTCGACCATTGTCTGGTCTTTAGTCTTAAATGCGCATATAGTGTTGCTTATATTCCTCGCAATTGTATTGTTAAAAGTTTCTACTATAGTCTTGACTACAGCATAGTATATAGTTTTAATTACAAAGTTCAACTATAGAGCAGATTATAGTAGAAACTACAGAGTCTTTATATAATTTGATCTGTATTCTCGATATTGGTCTGCTCTATGGACTTCACAATAGTCTGGCACGTCATCTCAACTATAGTCTAGTCTATAGTCCAGTCTATCATATTGCCTATAGACTTGTATATCGTACCGACTAAAGTTCTTACAAGTCACAATTTAAGCGACTAGAGTGTAGACTAGACTTCAGACTAGACTAGAGTATAGACTATACTATAGACTAGAGTATAGATTGACTATAGACTAGACTATAGACTAGACTATAGACTAGACTATAGACTAGACTATAGACTAGACTATAGACTAGACTATAGACTAGACTATAGACTAGACTATAGACTAGACTATAGACTAGACTATAGACTAGACTATAGACTAGACTATAGACTAGACTATAGACTAGACTATAGACTAGACTATAGACTAGACTATAGACTAGACTATAGACTAGACTAAAGACTAGACTATAGACTAGACTATAGACTAGACTATAGACAAGTCTATAAAGTAGACTATGACTAGACTATAGACTATGCTATAGACCATACTATATACTATACTAAATACTAGACTATAGACTGGAGTGATCTATTTACTATAATGTGTACTACTTATCAAGAGTTTATAAGTTATAAAAACTACCGGAAATGTCGTGGGAGTACCTCGGTATTTTACTATATCAAAAAGTAATGAAAAGAGTTCTAAAGTACTGAACTCGACTCTGGTCTCGATTAAAGTCTCGCCTACACTCTAGTCTTTGACTAGAAAGTTGGGGTCTTGTAGAGGCCGTAGTGATAAATTGTTAACATTACGAACACATTTACAAACAATCTTCAAAATTGAGTCATATTGTTAATAATTTATTTACTAAACAAATTTTAATATTTCCCGAAATTATTTATAAGAAACATTTGAGTATAATTGAATTTACTTGTGGGGAATACTTTTAAAAGGGGATTTTTCATACAATTTATGTCTGTTCTAAATTTTCGTATTCTTTTTTACTCAATATTAATATACATTTTTGTATTATTATTATTTTTATTATATTTTTTTGCAAATTTGTTTATTTTGTTAAAATTTTTTTTCGCATTTTGTTTAATTTTTGTGCCAGTCAGTGATAGCATGTATGTATGTTTTTTTTTTATATATTCTATTTATTTCATTTTTCAATAAACATTTTGTGTTGAATTTTATTTTTTGCTGATTTGTATTCATTTGCTTTTTTATTCAGGGAATTTTAAATTGAAATTTAATGCATGCGTGTGTCTTTCCTTATTTCAGAATGTCCAGTATATGTTTCTTTTATTTGTTTATTTTGTTTTGGTTTCTATATTTTTGTTATTTTTGTCTTGTGTTTTTTTTTTTCGTTTTCTTGTATTCACATTTGATAACAACTCACAATGATGACATTTACTTTAAATATTTCTTACTCACATTTTTAACGGTATGTGTAAGAGCGTTTAATAATATACACTATGGGGCAGTTGGTTGGATAAAAATATTTAATATTAGTAATTTTAAAAATTATAATCTATTCCAGAAATTGTAGAAAACTCTATATTTAATTTGGATTTTTATACAAAATGGAATAACTCGAACTTTTCTGACTAACTTTCCCCTAATAGCTTAATAGATTCAATGATAATCATAAACAGGACAGAAATTTAAAAAAAAAAATATTTTTCTAATATTTATTTCAATAAATTCTATTGTAAAATATATTTCATCAATATATTACGACTAACCGCCCCACTGTGGCAAGTAGTTAAAAGTTGGGTGGTGCTGGGCTGACTCAGCTTTACGACAACAATACACTTGTTCATTAAATGGAAAAGAAGAAGAAATGAAAATAACAACACACACTCTCACTAAACACTCAATTTTTTTTTACTTGCTCTTTTCAATTCCGTAGAGATATTAGGAGAGTTAGTGAAAGTAGAGATGCCAGATTTTGGGGACTTGGAATTTGTGGGGAAAATGTGAAAATTACGAATAAAAACTAATTTTTCGAAAGAAAATTTTGTACCATACTTATATCCAAATATGGACTATTTATTAACAAATTTTAAAGTAAAATTTATTCGGATTTTAGGATCCAATAAAAGATTGGTGAAACGACCTTCGCAGCAGAGTTGACTGCCAATTTCGGATTTCGTGTGCACGGGCCTTCATAAGAATGAACCAATCACATAAGTCCGTATTTACATTATTTAATATTTTCAAGGTTTCAGAATGCGGTGAAGCTAGTGAAATTTTGGAACACTTTCTATGTCATTGTAAAGGTTTAGTCGAAATTTTAATACCACGATAATGATGTTATTCCAGATATTATATATCTCAAGAACACTAATTGAAAAATTCTAAAGAATTGCATACACAAAACTGATTTTCTGACCATCGGAAGAGTACTATATAAGGGTTTTCTCACTATTATTTCCAATGTGATACAGATGTCTGATAGTGGCCTAGTTATATTTCTTCTTTCAACCTAACCTAACATTTTCAATTGGGGATTTGTCGGTAAATGCACCTTCTTCTCCCCCACACTCTACTAGCTATTATCAAGGGTATTAGTCGTTTCTACGCTTCAGCTTTATAGGGAGATTAGGATTATCTCAGATTTCTTTCTTTAAGGAATAGACTGGGTAAATCATCTGGGTTGAAACCCCTTGAGAATAAACTTGTTTACATTCTACCTATTTTCGTTCAGTCTTATTTTCTTTTAGTGTTCCTGTTTCTCTGTCTTTGTATCTTCATTGTCTTTAAAGGGAATCACAATGGACCTTATGGTCTCCTAGTGGATGTGCAACAGTTTATGGCGCATAACCCTTCTTAAAATAGTCTTGCAGTAAGAAACTGCTCAATATAAGATTGAGGCATTCCGATTATGAAAAATACACAATCAAAATTTCGACTTTCCGAACAAAGTGTCCACTCCAAGTGTAGATGCTTTCAACATAGAGAACCGATTTTACTAATCTTATTTCGCCTCCATATAAGAGAGGAATAACGGGTTGGACGGACGTTGTGAATTAGGGAATGTGACGGAACATAGTTTTGATCGAGATATACTTCGTAGCGAGGAGTTTAACTTCAGTATCGCGAGTGGTTTGACACTCTGAGGAATATCTTATTTGAACGTAAGGTTAGACGATGGTGATATCATTGAAATGCTCGATAATTTGCATAATGATGAAGAGCCTGGATATACTTATCTTATGAACGAACTCAATATTGCTTTTAGATTATTCAACCTTTTATTATCAGCTATCGCGGCTGATATTCCAAGATCTTATTAATGGTTACTCTTTCTATCTCATGGCTCTCATGATATTAGCCTTAGATATGAGGATCGTTTCTGGATATGTTGCTTAACAATTCGGCTTAAATAAACTTTTTGCACGATTTTGCTTATAGCACTTGTGGAAGATCAGGGAAAAAGTCGTCTTGTATAGACGCTGCTTCTTTAGGCTTAGCTGCTATTGAGGAAGGGAAGTGTGGCCGCTAAGTAATATATATTTCACAGTTTTATGGTACAATATAATGTTTTTATCTGAAACTAAAGATATTGTATAAGATACTTGAAAAATTATATGAAAATTTAAGTACACACGCATTTGTAATCGATTGGCCATTGGGTCGAATAAACTCGCTGAGTGATCTTTCCTATCAGCCTTAGGTGTGATGATCATTTCTGGATACGTTGCTATTCTTAATGGACTTAAATAAACCTTTTGCTCAGTCTTGTTTACAGCACTTGTGAAAGATCAGGGTAAAAAGCTGCCTTTTATAGACTTGGTGCTTCCACATTTGTTTTGGGTACTTTTGATTCTCGGAAGCGTAGTCCCAAAAGAAAGTGTAAGGAATTAACAACAGAATGTGTTCCTCTGAAATTAAGGATATTGTGTCAGATACTCAACACACCCTTTTGTAACCGATTGGCTAGTAGGTCGCACAATGGGAGAAATCGTTCTGTAGCCGTTCTATCCGTATGTAGAAAAAACTCGCTGAAGTGATCATTCCTATCAGTGTATGCAGATTTAAATAGTATATTCAGAAACATTACTTCCTATATCCTATCTCCCAAAACAATTGTCTTGGTTCCATCCCCCCGGGGGCATGTTACCTTGGCGAGACCTCCGAGTTGGTGTTATTGCAATCCCGGGGTATAAAGAGGTGGCCAATACCTCAAGTCTGGCCGGGACTGAAAAATTGGTTACAGTCTACTGCCTGGCTTAGTCCTTGCATAGATTGCCAGAGGTCAGACCAGAGCACCGCTTAATCTGGTACTACGGGTGGCCAGTTGCCCGCAGGACTATGTCCTGGCTGGTCAGTGTGTCCCTGTGAGTAAGAACAATGCTTACGGCTTATTGATGGATCGTATTTCGGTCCACCGGTTACGTCTCTAGGTGCTGTTGCCGAATCAACAGAGGCCATCCAATGGTCAGACATTAGATAGCTCGAGTACTCCAGCAAAATACTTGTGCATGGACCGGTCAAAGCCAATGTACAAAAATTGCCAACTGAGTTCTTCATTTAAGAACAAAGGGGCTGTGGTAGACTGTTCTGAAGTCTACCCAGTGGATGAAAAAGACCACCGTGAGATAAGGCCGCTCACGTTAAAACTCTCGACAGTCATGTCTTGGTTCCATCATAATGCATTAAATGAGTAAGGGTCATCCCTTGAGTGCTGCTCTAGTAGTTGTACTACCTTTTATATGGAATTATTACAGCTCGGAAAACTTGAATTTTGAAAAAGTTCAAAAATTTATTATCACTTTTTGAATAAAATACATAAAATGTCATTACTCCAATGAGTATCGCATTTGTTTAAATAGTGAAGAACTATATTGCAAAATTTGGAGTCCCATTTTTCAGCTGATAAACCTTTTTTGAGTTTTAATAAATTTCTAGACCTTAACACCAAATAACTAACAAATTTGCCCTGACATAAACTAAACCCATTATTTGTTTTATTTGGGAGATTTTGTGGCAGTTTTACCCTTCAAGCTAATAAAAATAAGTATGTGGCAACATCCAAAATAAAAGAGAACGTAACGAATAGATAAACAAAGTAGAATTAAACTTAAAATAAGCTAACATATGGATTAATTAATAAACAACTAAAATGAAATTGAAAGAAACTAAAAGTAAAATAATAAATATAAAGAAAAAAAAAATATAAAGAAAAAAATTAAAACAATTAATATTAATTTAAAAAATATATATATAAAAAGAAATTTAAATAATATTTATTACAAACAGAGACGAGTTCTCTTGTGATTATTTTGGTGTGTCTCCCTCTCTCTCTCTCTTGCGATAAGAGTACGTGTTTTTTTTTTTTTCTAGCTTGTTGTAACTGTAAAAATATGCCGGTATTTTTATGTTTTATTTCTTTTGTGTCTGTCGTTTATGTTTTTGCCCTCTTGTTGTTATTGTTGTTTAATTTAATAAATATTTGCTGAAAAAGAAGAAGAAAATAAAAACACAAGAGAATTTGATTAAGATTAGTTTGAAAATAGAGAATGCGCATTAGTAAAGTTGGGGAGTAAAAAAAAAGAGCATATTTGAGTGATTAAATGAGCAAAAGTGAGAAGCATAGAGTGGAGCAAAAGATAACAACCGGCTGTTTATGTTTGAGTTTTGAGGGGACTTTGGCAAAAATAATTTCAGTCTTTACTGAATTGAACTGCAAGTAGGGTTGTTGTTTAAGAACAAAAAACAAACAAAAGTGTTGCTCGAAAGTTTTAATACAAAAAAAAAAAAAAAAAAAAATCCACAAAATAAAAGAAGTATAAAAAAAAATATTCATACAAAATTTTAAAGGTCGTTGTTAACGTCTCATAAAGTGGTTTATACAAAAAAAAAATAAATATAAATATAAAAAAATATCTAAAAGTAAAAAAAGAAATAAAAAAAAGTCAGTTAAACCTCATTATTGTTATTTAAAAAAAGTGCAAATTAGAAAAAATTAATAATACAAAAAGAAATAATAAATTCTTTTAATTTATACAAATAATAAAAAAAGGTAGTGTTTTTTATTACAATAATTAATAAAATATAAAAAAATATAATAAAAATTACAAAATATATTTAAAGAAATTATTTTTATTAAGAAATCTTTTTAAATTTTTTATAATATAAAAAAATTTAACAACAAAAAAAAAAGAAAGTATTTTATATTTTAATAATCTGTGTTGACGTGTTTACTTTTATTTCAACAACAAATTTTATTGTATTTTTTTTTTTGCAAAATTTTATATTTTTTTTTTGCTATTCAAACCCTATTTCCGTAAAATTACCAAGTGTTGTTTGTGTGTGTGTGTTTGTGCTTTTTTTTATTATTGTTATTTTGAATTTGTAAAATATCTTTATGGTGCGGTTTTGTACAAAAAAATATCTTTAAATAGCAAACAAAAAAGTAAATACATTAAATACGAACAAAAAATTAAAAAAAAAACAACAATTTACAAAATCAAAAAGTGTTGCCATATGTTTGCAACACTGTTTAATTAAAAATAAATTTAATTCTTAAGGGATACCGTTAACGGAATTATTGAAGAATTATTTATGAAAAAACTAAAGTTGTTGTAATTAATAACTATTTAAATTTCAAAAAGTATTAGGCATGCTCCGCCATTAATAAATGAAATTGAAGTGATTGTGATTGGAACAGTTCTTAAAACATATGTCAACAAAGAGACCAAAGTATATACAGCTGAGGTACCGAGATCTTCTTAATCTGTATACGAAAACCTTAGAATTTCTCCATTACATCAAGTTTTCGAGTTTGTGTGTATTAACGATTCAAAAACATCCCATTTTTCGCCATATTTGAGACGTTATAACCGCGCTATAAGTTTTATTTATAAAATCTCTTATGTCTTCAGAAAGTTCAATCTGTTGAACTTTAAAATAAAGGTTTAATCGATATTATACACGCTTCTTTTTCCGCCATATAAAGGAAGAACCTTTATGACAAAATTATACATATTTCGTAAATTTTTATAATTTCGATATAATTTGAGATGTTATAACTGCGCTAAGACACCTTTCTTTATAAAATCTCTTATGTATTCTGAAAGCCAATCTATCGACTTTAAAATAATCACCCATATCTCCAAGCAATATTTCACGTGAAATGTTTTTCCTTTTCACTTTTTTAGATCACTAACTTTTTTGACGTTTAAAAAATGTTCCCAGTTTTTTTGATAGAATTTTGTAAACAATGAACAGCTGTTTCAAAGAAAATCTGCCAATGTGAATAAATTATTCACGACATGTTCACGATAGAAATTTTCCCTTTGAGGGGAATGAAAGTTTTAAAGGAACAAAAATTTCACTTATATTGGCGATAGGGATAAATTTCTTAATTTTTTCCCGATATATTAACCTAAAGTTTGGAAACCATCAATTTACAAAAACTCAAATTTTTGTTATAGGTTGACTTGATTTTATTACAAAATTATATATAGTAATTTGTCATAATCAACCATCAACTTTTTTGACGTGAAAAAATTTCCTGTTGTGATTTTTTTTTAAGAATTTTGTAAACAATGAACAGCTTTTTCAAACGAAATCCACTATTGTGAATGAATTATTCTGGACAAGTTCACTTTAGGAAATTTCCCTTTGAAGGGAATTACATTTTTAAGGGAACAACAATTTCACTTCTATTGGCGAGAGTGATTTCTTCATTTTTCTCGATATATTAACCTAAAGTTTTCAAACCATCAATTTACAAAAACTAAGATTTTATATTATAGGTTATCGCACCTTGATTTTATGCTTGATATATTGCATTGGCTGAGATATCGGTGGAAATATTAGTACATATGTACCTAATTTCTTCTTCAGACAAAAGAACAACCCTAGTGTTTATACATAACAAAACTCTCATTTGAAAAATATCTATAAGTTTTGTTCAATAATGATTAATTATTTAAAATTTTCAATAGAATAAACCGAATACTTCCAAACATTTAATAAACCCTTTCTCTCAACTACCACCCCACACACTGGCAACCTTTTTAGACAAAACCAATTCATCAACAACCAATTAAAATAAATACGAAAGAAAGCAGCAAACAAACGGCAAGCAACATTAGATAAAAAACAAAACACGAGCAAATACAAAAAAATGACGTTTTCTTATACGGCTTAAAACCAAACAACAATAAAAACAATCACAATAATTATTAAGTTTTTTTTTTCATCATTTTTTTTGCAAACTCTTTTTCTTGACATTTTTAACTATTCTTTCTGTATTTAACTTTTATAAGCCATTTTGTTTGTGTTTTAGAGAGACATATTTTAGTTATTGTTATTATTAAAATAACTCTATTATTCTCTCTAATACAAGAGTTTATTTTTTTCAATTGAGAATGTTTAAATTATTTTACTAATACTTGTTTAATAATAATATTAATAATTTATTAAAAATAAAAAAAGAAACAAACCAAACCACCAGCAACAAAACGGCAACATCATCATCGTCAACTATTGCAAATAGTAAAAGCAATAGACAACAACAAAAACGAAATAAAAAAGCTTCATCACCAACCAGCAGGGATGGAAAATTGAAATTTTAAAAAGAGAACTTATTTAGGTTTTAAAGGCTAGACTAGGCTATACTATAGACTAGCTTATAGACTAGACTATAGACTGTAAACTGGACTATAGACTAGACTACAGATTAAACTATAGGCTAGACTATAGACTAGACTAGACTATAGACTAGACTATAACTAGACTATAGACTAGACTATAGACTAGACTATAGACTAGACTATAGACTAGACTATAGACTAGACTATAGACTAGACTATAGACTACACTATAGACTAGACTAGACTATAGACTAGACTATAGACTAGACTATAGACTAGACTATTGACTAGACTATAGACTAGACTATAGACTAGACTAGACTATAGACTAGACTATAGACTAGACTATAGACTAGACTATAGACTAGACTATAGACTAGACTATAGACTAGACTATAGACTAGACTATAGACTAGACTAGACTAGACTAGACTATAGACTAGACTATAGACTAGACTATAGACTAGACTATAGACTAGACTATAGACTAGACTATACTAGACTATAGACTAGACTATAGACTAGACTATAGACTATAGACTAGACTATAGACTAGACTATAGACTAGACTATAGACTAGACTATAGACTAGACTATAGACTAGACTATAGACTAGACTATAGACTAGACTATAGACTAGACTATAGACTAGACTATAGACTAGACTATAGACTAGACTATAGACTAGACTATAGACTAGACTATAGACTAGACTATAGACTAGACTATAGACTAGACTATAGACTAGACTATAGACTAGACTATAGACTAGACTATAGACTAGACTATAGACTAGACTATAGACTAGACTATAGACTAGACTATAGACTAGACTATAGACTAGACTATAGACTAGACTATAGACTAGACTATAGACTAGACTATAGACTAGACTATAGACTAGACTATAGACTAGACTATAGACTAGACTATAGACTAGACTATAGACTAGACTATAGACTAGACTATAGACTAGACTATAGACTAGACTATAGACTAGACTATAGACTAGACTATAGACTAGACTATAGACTAAACTATAGACTACCCTATAGACTAGACTATAGACTAGACTATAGACTAGACTATAGACTAGACCATAGACTAGACTATAGACTAGACTTAAGCAGACTAAACTATGGACTACTCTATAGACTATGAACTAGACTATAGTCTAGACTATAGACTATACTAGACTATAGGCTAGACTATAGGCTAGACTATATACTAGACTATAGACTAGACTATAGACTAGACTATAGACTAGACTCCAGACTAGACTCTAGACTAGACTATAGACTAGATTATAGACTAGACTATAGACTACACTATGAACTGGACAATATAATAGTATATAGATTGGAATATAGACTAGACTATAGGCTAGACTGGACAGTAGACTAGACTGTAGACTAGTGGTCTATTGACTACTAAGTGGATTATTTATAAAACGTTTATGAGTTAAAAAAAAGTACCGAAAATGTCATGGAAGGTACCGCATAATATATCAATATCAAATAGACCGGAAAAAAGTACTAAAGCACTGAACTTTCCATGCCTGCTAACCAGCACTAAATATTTATTATTCTCTTCTTACTTTACCACTTTTTTGTTTTTGAATGTGCCAACAACTTGTATTTTAGTTTTAAGACAAAACCAGCAACAACAATATTTATCTAGTTTTCTTAGACGAATAGACAAACAAAAAACACATTGTTTTTCTAATACGGTATATAGTTGTTTGAATTGAAATCGTGGCAAAAAACACACAAACACACACACGCATACTAAATAAATACAAATCAAAAAACAAAAATCTAACAAATTCTCTTTATTATACAAAAAAGTATATACTACAACTACAACAAAATTATTAAACAAAAAAAAGCAAGGAAACAGTTTTTTTGTTGTCAATTCCTGCTACCATTAAGAGCATTCCGTTTAAAGAGAATCCAAGCAAAACAACAACAACAACTAGCAAGCCTGAAATAAAGAGGTAAACAATTCAAAATATGTAATAATAATAATAATAATGCAAACAACAACACGTTATTAATAAAATAATATTTTTTTAAATAAAATCTAAAAAGAAAAAATCATTAAATTAATCATTTTCTTTTAATTCATTTTGTTTTTGTTGTATATACATATATTTCAAACAAAATACCATAGCTTAAAAGCACACACACACACACTCTCACTTTCATATTTACACAATATTTGCAAAATAATTAATATTTTTTTTTTTTTTTAGTTTTTTTGATAAAAACATATTGAGTCATCAATTACTTGCGTTAACAAAATAAATGAATATTTTTTCGTTGTTGTTTTTTTTTTATAATATTTAACAATTTGTGGTATTTTTAAATAAAATTATTATTGTTTTGTTCGTTTTGTTGTTGAAAAGTATTTAATTTTAGTGAAAAGTCTGTTATTTAGGGCGTTTTTTTTTTTTTTTGCTTTTGCATTGTTTTTCAAGTTGTTGCAGACAAAACATATGCTAGCAATTTTTTTCTTTAGTTTTGTATTTTTTTTTTTTTTTTAATTTATATTTTGTTTAATAAAAAGTGAATAATTGTTAAAAATGTACTTTTAAAATATCAAAGTCAAATTTTAGACTGGAAATTTCTAAATGTTTTATTTATTACTAGCATACCCAGGGTGCTTCGCTACTCTAATCAAAATCAAATACTAAATGTATTCTATGTTTCTTAATGATTCAGTTTTTTGTGGTTTTATAAAAATTTATAAAGAAATAACGCAATACTCGACTATAAAACTATGTTCAATCATTTGTATTATTTAAACAACAAAAAAGTACCAAAAACTTATTTCTTAAAGAAAAATCGAAAAAAAATCCCATTTGAAGACCAAATATAATCCAGAATTTTACGTCTTTTAAATCCATATTTAATAAGGACCCCCATTCATGTGTTTCGCTTCCATACTTTAGAAAATTTAGAAAAGTACGATTTGGGTAATGTAAAAGTATCCAAGAGTACCTCTTATACATAGATTATTCACACTCATTCGGAACCTTACTTATTAAAATTTATGTTCCTAGTTTTAAAATTAAAGAAAATTCAAAAAGTACCATTTGAGGGACGAAAATTATTGGTCCCCTTCCAATTTTCTCCTGGCTCTATATGCTCCAATTCTTGTTTCTAGGTTTAATATTATAAAAAACCAAAAAATTACCAGTTTAAGAACGAAAGGGACGAAAATTGCTGGTCCCCTTCCAATTTTCTCCGGGTGCTATATGCTCCAATTCTTGTTTCTAGGTTTAATATTATAAAAAAACCAAAAAATTACCGGTTTAAGAACGAAAAAGTACCTAAAAGTCCCCTTTTATAGGACTGTATATGCTTAATCTTATATTTCTTTGAAAAAAGTACCTTTTAAAGAACGAAAAAGTGCGAAAAATCCTTTCGTACAGATTTTCATTCGCACAGGACTCGGAATGTTTAGTTTTATGTTTCTAGGTTCAATATTGAAGAAACTCAAAAAGTACCATATGATGAAAGAAAAAGTACTAAAAAGTTTCCTCTTATTATTCTTATTTATTCCGGTCCGTTAAGGTTAAACCATCTTGTTTCTAAAATAATATTATTAAATTTCAACAAATACGATGAATTATGATCAAATAGTAGAATATATTCCTTCTTTGTAGAAAGTACTTATAAAAAGAGTACTATTTTCTTTCTTACCCAGGGGCAGACCTTTTCGAGGATTTAGTTTTCAAAAGAGATAAAGCTCAAACGATACTAATCTGATTTCTTTTACTCAAGAACAATAATTATATTTTCAAAAAGTAGCAAAATATATATCCGAATTTGGTCCTATATAGGCCTTAGTACCCGAAATATTTATCGGAAAAAGAATCAGAATTTTTTCTAAATCAAACTGTTCTAGAATGGATCCTAACTACTACAGATTCTCCATTACATCTGGAACTCGTTCTGTGGAACATTACTTTGATTCTAAAGTATTTCTACGAAATTTTTTGAAGTGTATCACAGAGAGAGAGAGGGAGGGCGTCGATCGATCGAAATAGCTATGAGAATTATTATAAGTTATAAGTAAATCTTTCAAATCGCAGCTTTTGCAACATGTGGCCGATCGTTATCGCGAAAAAAATATTATGTTTTCATGACTGAATGCAGGCTTAGGATGTTTTTTAGTCAATGCTCGCTTTGCAGCAAGTTTGGCAAGGTTTTATAAACGGTTTTCAACTGATCTTTTACGTTGCAATACTTTGGCGTACAGTGACACATAATAGAATAAGTCGAAGAGCTTTACGTTAACATCTGCCTTGACGGCCTTATTTCACAGTGGTTTTTTCAAAATCACATGGTTCCGCCGGCCCATGTCCAAGCACTTTTCTCAAGTACTCGAGCTATTTAATCAATGACTATTGCTGCCCCGTTGCGTATCATCCGAGATGCAAAAATATCACTTACCTTTACAACCTCTCGGATGGAATGTTCTATGTTGATTCGGCAACAACACCTAGAGAGAGAATACGAATCCAATTAATAAGCCAATGACTAACAGAGCACACACTGTTGTAAGTCTGGTATGAACAGAGTAAACCCAGAACATGACCATTCAAGCCAGCACACTTCTAATTTATCTGATACATTCATTGAGAAAAACATCCGACATATTCACTCTAAATAGATATAAGTGTGGGTGAGGCCCGACATCAGCTCATTTGCAATTGGTCACTCCTCCACTGTGAAATGTCTGTTATATTCGGCAAAAGTTTCGAACTTTTCCAGAAATATAGATTTCACCGTGTATCGGTTTTTTAACCAACATACTCTTCCCATGAGTTTGGGTGTACCCCGGATTGGAGAGGTTCCTTTAAGAAATTCGTTACTTTTAGGCTACCGGTTCCCGTGGTACCAAATTATATGGCTCTCTGGTTCGAACACAGGTTAAATCATTCCAAGGAAATGCCGAGAATACATTTGATACCTAAATTTTTTAGTCCGGGTTCACTAGAGGTACTGATAGCACCTCCTTCCCCCCACATTGCATCCACACCAACATGGGGAAGTTCATCAAGGCAACATGCCCCGGGGTACATAATTCCAAGGAGAAGCCGAGGATACATTTGGTTTCACCATGTATCTTTAAAGCAACATTCTCTTCCCGCGAGTTTGAGTTTAAACCACCCTGGAGCGACTTCTCCAATAACAATGGCAAGACAAAGTCCGAAACTCTGCACCGTAGGCTACCGTTACCACTCAACCAAGCACACATTCATTGAGAAAACATCAGACACACTCACTCTACCCTATACCTATATAAGGGTGGATGAGGCTCGATATCACCTCATATGCAACGCTTAGCCACACAGTCACTACTCTGCGGGAAGTCTGAAATATAGATTTCACCGTGTATCGGTCTTTTAACCAATATTCTCTTCGGGTGCACCTATACTCGCGGAAATAAGACAAAATCTATAACTCTACCTTTTGGGCAACTGGATCCCGTGGTACCACATTATATGGCTCTCCGGTTTGAACAAGGAAGGGCCGATAATACATTTGACACCTCCAGTTAATAGTCGCGGTTGACAAGAGGTACTGGTAGCACCTCAAGGTAACATGCCCCGGGTGTACATAATTCCGGGGAAAGGCCGAGGATTTGAATACGAGGATATATTTGACAATGCCAGTTTTTAGTCCCGGAAAACTAGAGGTACTAGTAGCACCTCTTTTCCCCCAGATTGCAATCACACCTAGCTAACGTGCCCCGTGGGTACATAATTCCAGGGAAAGGCCGAGGATTTGAATACGAGGATATATTTGACAATGTCAGTTTTTAGTCATGGAAGACTAGAGGTATTGGTAGTACCTCTTTTCCCCCAGATTGCAATCACACTATGATGGCGAAAGTTCATCTAGGTAACATGCCACGGGCCGGACATATTGAAATATTACATCCTCATGACT
>NW_023995947.1:0-69956 GCF_015586225.1 Lucilia sericata | reverse complement strand
CTAACCAATATCTAAATAACTTTTTCGAAACTATTTCGATACTAACAATTTTATTTTTAACACTAGGTATAATCACATCAATGAACCATTCGCTTGCTACTATAGTCGTGCCTATCCCGAGGTGGTTATTGGTCGTTATTCGTGGGAGAATAATCTTTATCATCTAATATTATCGCTGATAATACCCACAGTATTATTTGCCATATCGATTGGGGTCTTAAGCTATTGGTATTGTCCGTGTTGTGATAATGCCTGTAATAAATCATCAAGGGTTTATGCTGAAAAATTCCCCACTAAGGAAGAGTGAGTGTGCTAAAATAATTATTAGAAAACTACTACATACTATTTTAATGATCTACTACTACTACTACTACTATTATTATAACTCCTATACTCGTTTACATAAACACACAGTTTTATTGTTCAATGTTTAAATTTATATTAACAAAGATAAATGTAGTTTTATTTTGTTTACTTTATTATGAAATCTCTATTTTTTTCAAGAGTTATAGTTCAAGAGATATATGTTTTTGATTTTGTTTGATGTTTTGAATGTTTGTATTTTAATTAAATAAATTGTTAAATTAACAAACAATGTTATTGAAAAGCATGCTTGATGAAATTTGTAATTGGTGGAGTTGTTGGAAAAAATTTTAAAAAAGCTGCGAGCCATGCTTTTAAGTTTGTTAGTGAGAGTTGTAGTAAAATAGCTTTTTCTTTTATTTAATATTTATAAAAATTGGTCTATATTTTAAGTTCAAAAATGCTGTAAATTTTAAATGCATGTTTTTGTTTAAGTTTTATTAGATTTAATTGGTTTTAAGAAAATTTGTTATAATTTTAAAGCATTGGCTTTGTAATAAAAAAATGATTGCTAAAAGCTTTTTTTATAATTAGTAAAATTTAGTTAAAAGTGTTTCTTTTTGAGATAAATACTTTTTCCTATTTATTTTTTTATTTAAAGAAAATTTCTTATATTTAATAAAAATAAAATATCTACTATATTTCCTAATAACTTTTTTTTATTCATATATATAAAAAACAACCTACATACTTTTTTACAGGATTGCAAACTGCATGAAATGTAATCCGGAAAAATCTATTTCCCTGAATAGTTATGAATTCTTTAAGAATGTTTAAGTAACAAAAAACTTAAATTACAAGTTAAAATCTACACACACACACAAATAACTAGAGAAAACTTAAAATGCCTGAAAAGTGCCTGAAAACCGTTTGAATTTAAAGAATAAAAAACCAAGAAAAACAAAACTGAAAATACTGAAACATGTTAACAAGTAAAAATTCCTTTTTTTCCTCTCTTATAATACTATAAACAAATATCTATATATTTACACTTACTTTATAAATTATTTAATAAAACAAATGTAGCTTTCGAATAATCGTTTTAAACTTTCAAAATTATTTAAAACTAAAAAGCACTAAGAGAAAATCCAACTCTGTTAGGAAGAGTTACACCTATATACTTTTTATATAAAAATTTTATTTTAGAAATGAAACCCGAGGCACAAAACTATTTTGTAGTTAGTGTTCAAACACTCCCTTTTTTCCTCCCCTATTAATTAATGCTAGTTTCTCCTTAAACACACTTCAAAATAGCTGTAATTTTACACTTAGAAATTATTGAGTTTTACACAAATCGATTAAATAGTCTTAGAAATGTGTTTTTATACTAAAAAAAAATGTAGTTGGTAGTTAGTACGTTACTTATTGCATACTTTTGTAGAAAGTTGAAGGAACTAAATTGATCTTGAAATGTGAAGACTATAGACTGATCTATAGTCAAGAGTATAAATTGATCTATAGTCAAGACTGTAGACTGATCTGTAGTGGAGACCATATACTGATCTATAGTTAAGACTATAGACTAATCTACAGTAAAGGGTATAAATTGATCTGATAATATAGACTGATTTCTAGTCAAGACTGTAGACTGATCTATAGTCAAGACTATAGACTGATCTATAATCAAGACTATAGACTGATCTATAATCAAGACTATAGACTGATCTATATCAAAACTATGGACTGATCTATAGTCAAGACTATAGACTGATCTATAGTCAGGACTATAGACTGATCTATAGTCAAGACTATAGACTGATCTATAGTCAGGACTATAGACTGATCTATAGAGACTGATGTATAATCAATACTATAGACTGAGCTATAGTCAAGACTATATACTGATCAAGACAATATACTGATATATAGTCAAGACTATAAACTGGTCTATAATCTAGACTATATACTGATCTAAAGTCACGACTATAGACTGATCTATAGTCAGACTATATACTGATCTATAGTCAAGACTATAGACTGATCTATAGTCAAAATTATAGAAATATCTATTGTTTAGACTATAGACTGAACTTTAATCAATTCTATAGACAGATCTATACTTAAGACTATATGCCGATCTATAGTCAAGACTATGGGCCGACTTATAGTGCAGACTATGGGCTGATCTATAGTTAAGATTATACTCAAGACTATAGAATGATCTATACTCAAAACTGTAGACTAATATATAGTCAAGACTATAGATTGATCTATTCTCAAGACTATAGACTGATATCTAAAGTCAAGACTATAGACTGTGCTATAGACTGATCTAAAGTCAAGACTATACACTTTATCTATAATCAAGACTATAGACTGATAAGTAGTCAAGACTACAGTCTGATCTATAATCAAGACTATATACTAATCTAAAAATCAACACTATAGACTGATATATAGTCAAGACTATATACTGATCTATAGCGAAGACTATGGACTGATCTATAGTCAAAACTATAGACTGATCTTTAGTCAAGACTATAGACTGATTTATAGTCAAGACTATAGACAGATCTATACTCAATAATACGGACTGATCTATAGTCAAGAATATGGACTAATATATAGTCAAGACTATAGACTGATCTATAGTCAAGACTATAGGCTGATCTGTAGTCAAGACTATAGACTGATCTATAGTCAAGACTATAGTCAGATCCATAGTCGATAATCAAGACTATAGACTTGTTGATCTATAGTTGATACTATAGAATGATCTGCAGTTAAGAGTATAGACTGATCTATAGTCGACTATAGACCGATCTGTAGTGGAGACCATTTGTTGATCTATAGTTAAGACTATAGAATGATCTGCAGTCAAGTGTATAGACTGTTGACAGATGTATAGTCATGAGTTTAGACTGATCTATAGGCATTACTATAGATAGATCTATATTCATGACTGTAGACCGATCTGTAGTGGAGACCATATGCTGATCAATAATCATGGACTGATCTATAGCAAGGACAGCAGATTGAACTTTAATCAGGACTATAAACTACAAGGCTGTAGACAAGAATGTAGACTGTTTTATAACTGATGGATAATAAAGTCTGTAGAGTGATTTGTAGTCTATAGACTGATCTATATTCCAGATTATCAACTGACATATAATCCAGACCATAGATGCGTCTATTGTAAAGTCAACAGACTGATCTATAGTCAAATTATAGATTGAAATATAGGTTATATTATTTTCCTCAATTAACACTCACTTTTCAAGAACTTTAGAAATGCTAAACCAAATCCCCCCTTCAAAATCCCATACCTTATAGAAAATGGCATGTGTTTTTCTTGACAAATCATTTGCAAACACATTATCAAACATACTACATACAAATACTCATATTACAGTAGTTAACAAAGATAGTTTTGGATATTAGTTTCGAAAATGAAATGCATGTTTTATAAATGTAAACGTAATTAATTGAATGATAATTTTCATAATTATACTAGTAATTTTCTTTAAAATATACTTTTGACAACAAATAATAAACTTTTCTTAAAATAAAAAGCTTTATTTTATTCAAATTCATAACAATTTTTAGAATTTTAAAACTAAGACACTTAATATGGAAAATGCATTTGGCATATAAATTTTTTAAAATTTAAATAAAGTGTTGTTTTTTCAATTTAAGTGGTTTTAGTTTTAAATAGAATTTTTAAAAAATTCACCAAAAAACAATTCGTTTTAATTTTTGTTCTTTTATTTTTCTCACCCTTCAATAAATTTTTTTTCGTAGAAAACTACTGTGTCACAGTGATGATGAGGATGAAATGGAATACTAGATTTAAAAAAATAAATATATTTTTATAAAGCAAAAAATTATATTTTGAAAAGAAAAAAAAGCACTTAACAGAAAAAGAAACACCCAAATTTAAGTTTTATTTAAATTCAAAATCATATACACATAAACACTCAATATTTTTTCTTTCACAATTTTTGTATAAAATTTCAAATTTTAATAAAATTCAATTAAAATTTATTGCAAAATTTTAAAGCAAACTTTTGTTTTCTTTAAATTTTGAAATAGATTTTAGTGATTTGATTGTAATCTTCAACGAAAATAGTTTAATAAATTTATTTTCATTTTATGGTTTTATTAAATTTATTGTAATATTTTTAAAGGATAAATTTTGTAAATTATATTCTTTTATCATTTTGTAAATTATGTATTTGTAATTTTTAGTTTTAGAAGTAATGGATTTAAGTTTTTAGGATTTGTAAAAAATTATTAATTTAAAATAGTTTTTAGTTAAATTTTTAAAATGATTCTAGCTTAGTATAAACATGGCAGTCATTTTTAAAACACTATGGTAATCGAGAAATTTTAAATTCAAACCAATAAGCTGATCAATACTTAATAATGATCTATAGTCAGGGCTATAGACTGATCTATTGTCAGGGCTATAGTCTAATCTATAGTCAAGGCTTTCGACTGATCCATAGTAATAACTATAGTCAAGACTATTTACTGATCTTAAGTCAAGTCTATAGAGTGATCTATAGACAATACTATATACTATTCTATAGTCAAGACTCTAGACTGATCTATAATCAAGCGTGCATACTGATCTACTGAAAAGACAATAGACCGAAATATTGTCAGACTACAAACTACAGACTGATCTATAGCCAAGACTTTAAACTAATATATACTGAGACATTTAGAGTGATCTGAAGTCAAAACTGATATATACTGAAGCCAATCTAAGGTCAATACTATGGGTTGATATATAGTCAAGACTATAATAGACTGATCTATAGTGAAGCATATAGAGTGATTTATAGTCAAGACTATAACTGAGCTTTAGTTAAAACTATGGACTTATCTAAAGTTGAGACTATGGACATATTTATAGTCAAGGGTTGGTGTCCAATTTCGACAAAAGAATGATCTCTAGTCAAGACTATATGCTGATCTGTAGTCAAAATTGTAAACTGTTCTTATAGTATAGACTGATGAATAGTCAAGAGTACCGACTGATCTATAGTCAAGACTATAGACTGATCTTTAGTCAAGACTATAGACTAATCTTAAGTCTAGACTATAGACTGATCTTTAGTCAATATTATAAACTGATATATAGTCAGGACTATAGATTGAGCTTTAGTTGAAACTATGGACTTATCTATACTTAAGACTATGTATATTTATATTCAAGACTATAGACTGATCTATAGTCAAGACTGTAGACTGATCAATAGCCAAGACAATATGCTGATCTGTAGTCAAAACTGTACACTGATCTTATAGTATATACAGATGAATAGCCCAGATTACCGACTGATCTATAGACTGATCTTTAGTCAAGAATATAAACTGATCTATAATCATGACTATAGACTGATCTATTGTCAAGACTGTAGAGTGATCCATAGTCAAGATTATAGACTGGTCTACAGGCAAGACAATAGACTGATCTATAGTAAAAGTCTGTTATAGTCTATAGTAGACTGCTAACAGAAAAATGGCAAGACTACAGCTAATCTATAGTCCAGACTTTACAATTTCTAAGAGATTCTAGACTGATCGGTAGTCAAGACTAATCAAAATATGAGTGATCAATATGCAAGACTACAGGATGAATTTTATAAGAACTTGTCTGATCAATATAGTTAAGACTACAAGATAATAGGCAAAACTCTAGAATGATCTTTAGTAAAGACCATAGACTAAACTACAGCCAAGAATATAGACTGATCTAAAGTCGATACTATAGGATGAATATAAAACTACAGCCTCAGCAGTAGTCAAGGCTGTCGACTGTCCTAAAGTCAAGATTATAAACAGTTCATTAAAATCAGTTACAGTGATCCTTAGTCCAGACTATAGAATTATAGTCAGGACTGATTCGATGTTGATTCGGTTGCCATAGTTAGTTCTCAGAAAACAAAAATCTGATCATCTTTATTAGCCATTATACAACCTTAGTTTGAAACTAAACTCTTACTGAAAAGAAATTTGTATTTGTTAAATATTTTAGTTTTTCATAATCCCTGAACTAGTGATTTCTAAGTAGCGTTGTTTTATTACGAGTTGTCTAATTATAAAATCGTATATAATTACATAATTTAAAAGCAAAATTAAAAAAAAAAAAAAACAAATAAATAAAATTGTGATATCATTATTTTAGTTGTGTAATAATTTTATAAAAATTCTACTAAAATTAAAATAAATGTTAAAAATGGCTTCTACAATTTAGCAAAAAATATTAAAAAAAAAACTCAAATTATGAAAATTATTCTTAAAAACCAACTACCAACTAATAAACAATTTAAGTTGTAGTAACTATTAAAAGCATTTTAAAACCAACAACAACAATAACAACAATTAATATTGTATTAATAATTAGAACAAATTAAATTATATTATAAAATAAACAATTAAAATAATTAATTAAATTAACAAACACAAAATTTGTAATATACAAACAAAAAAAATGTAAGAAATAAAAAACACACAAAACATTAGTTAATTATAAAGAAAAATAATTAGTTTTTAAATAATTAAAACCAAGAAAAAAAAAAAGAAAATTAAGAAAAGCAACAAAATTTTAATACAATTCAAAACAAAATTATATAAAATCCGCCTTGTGCTTAAATAAAATTTTTATAACAAAAAAAAATCCCAATCATTATTAAACAAATTGGAAAAAATCTAAAAATAACACAATTTTACCCGAAATTTTTTAAAAATTTCATTTTAAACTACCATAATAAAAAAATTCCAAATTTCTTTAAAGCTTCTCTAGACAAAAAAAAAAATAATTAAAACAGAATAAATTTTTATTTAAAAAAAAAACTCATTTATTACATCAAAGTTATTAAAACAAATTTCTACATTAATTAAAAATTTATATTTGCACTTTGCTTTTTTTAATTAAAAATAACAAAAAATATTCATTGAAATCTTTTTCCAAAATCAAAGAAAATCAAACACAAAAATAAAACTTTTTTCTGCTAAAACAACCAATAAAAAAACAAACGAAAGAAACAACAACAAAATCTCTTTTTTTGAATATTTAAACAATCAATAAAACAGCAACAAAAAGAATAACAACAAATGTTTCATGTTTTTAATAAAAGAAAACAAAAACTGGAAATTATTAAAATAAAACAAATTGAAAATTGTTCAGTGAAGTTTTATTTCGGGGGGGAGAGAGAGGGAAACAAATGCGGTGTATTTGTTGTTACTATAGACCGATATATAGTCAAGACATTAGACCGATCTATACTCATGACTATAAACTGATCTATAGTCAAGACTATAGACTGATCTATAGTCAAGACTATAGACTGATCTATAGTCAAGACTATAGACTGATCTATAGTCAAGACTATAGACTGATCTAAGTCAAGACTATAGACTGATCTATAGTCAAGACTATAGACTGATCTATAGTCAGGACTATAGACTGATGTATAGTCAAGACTATAGACTGATCTATAGTCAAGACTGATCTATAGTCAAGACTGATCTATAGTCAAGACTATAGACTGATCTATAGTCAAGACTATAGACTGATCTATAGTCAAGACTATAGACTGATCTATAGTCAAGACTATAGACTGATCTATAGTCAAGACTATAGACTGATGTATAGTCAAGACTATAGACTGATCTATAGTCAAGACTATAGACTGATCTATAGTCAAGACTATAGACTGATCTATAGTCAAGACTATAGACTGATCTATAGTCAAGACTATAGACTGATCTATAGTCAAGACTATAGACTTATCTATAGTCAAGACTATAGACTGATCTATAGTCAAGACTATAGACTGATCTATAGTCAAGACTATAGACTGATCTATAGTCAAGATTATAGACTGATCTATAGTCAAGATTATAGACTGATCTATAGTCAAGACTATGGACTGATCTATAGTCAAGACTATAGACTGATCTATAGTCAAGACTATAGATTAATCTATACTCAAGACTATATACTGACCTATAGTCAAGATTATAGACTGATCTATAGGCAAGACTATAGACTTATCTATGGACATGACTATAGACTGACTTATAGTCAAGACTATAGACTGATCTATAGCCAACCCTATAGAATAATCTAAAGTCAAGAATATAGACTGATCTACAGTCAAGACTGTAGATAGATCTATAGTCAAGACTATAGACTATTTAATTGTAAAGGCTATAGACTGATCTATAGTAAAAATCTACTGACCTATAGTCAAGACTATAGAATGATCTATAGTAAATACTATAGATTGCTCTATAGTCAAAACTGTAGACTGATCTGTAGTTCAGACTACATACTGGTAGTCAGTACTATAGAGAGATCTATAGTTGAGACTATATACTGATTTATAGTCAAGTCAATCGATTGATCTATAGTCAAGATTAAAGATTTATATATAGTAAATAATATAGACTGATCTATAGTCAAGACTATAGACTGATCTATGGACAAGACTATATATAGACTGATCTATAGTCAAGACTAGACTGATCTAAAGTCAAGACTATAAACTGATCTATAGTCAAGACTATAGACTGATCTATAGTCATGTCTATAGACTGATCTATAGTCAAGACTATAGGATAATCTATAGTAAACACTATAGTCAAAACTATAGACTCATTTAAAGTCAAGACTACAGACTGATCTATAGTCAAGATTATACACTGATCTATATTCAAGACTATAGACTGATCTATGGACAAGACTATATATAGACTGATCTATAGTCAAGAATATAGACTGATATATAGTCAAGAGTAAAGACTGGTCTATAGTCAAGACTATAGACTGATAGTAAATACTATAGACTGATCTATAGTCAAAACTATAGAGTGATCTATAGTCAAGACTATAGACTGATTTAAAGTCAAGACTACAGACTGATCTATAGATTTTTATTCAAGATTATAGACTGATCTATGGACAAGACTATATATAGACTGATCTATAGTAAGGACAATAAACTGATCTATAGTCAAGTCTATATTATTGAATTATATGCAAGACTAGAGATTTATATATAGTCAAGGCTATAGATTGATCTGTAGTCAAGACTATAGATTGATCTATAATGTGGTCTTCGTTTGTAGAAAATTTTAAGTCTGAGACAGATGGTTGCTATGATTGCATTAATTATTCAAATTGAACCGGCCTAATGTAGATTGTATACTTGGCAGCACTGCCATATTCCTTATCTAGCAATTGCTTGACAGCTGAGTTTATTTGACCTGTTGGGTCGTGTTGTGTATTTATGTTTTGCTAATTTAATTTTATTTTGCGTTGTAAATAACATAATTAAAGTCTTAATATTTTAAATTATATTTTTTTTTTTTTTAAAAAGCACATGTATGTATGTAGTTAAAGTAAATAAAATCGAATTGTAAGTGTAAATTTGGATTTTTATGAAAAATAAAATTTATAGAGAAGAATCGATTAAGTTGGCTTTTAAGTAAAATATTGGTGGTATTTTATTTTGGTAAAAAAAAAATTTTTCGTGAAAAATTAAATTTTTGGACCAAATTGTCTGTCTGTCCATTAAAAAGGGTCAGAAACTAAAAGCTGAAATTCGCCTTAATAGAAGGCTAGACTCTTAATAAACGACTTTCAAAACATTCCCTCCTATTTCCCATAAATAACTTGGTACCGCCAAAAGGAAACAAAGGAAAAAACAACAAGAAAATTAGAACTACAACTTTGTTTTGTCAACATTTGTGTACTCTGACCTACAAACATATAAACGAGTTGTTCAACGACACACATGGCGTCGACCTCCAAAAAGGATACAACGCATGCCGCCGCTTCATACAATTCCTTCCAATTTATTACTTTTTTCTTTAAAACTTATTTCTGATAAGTAAATAACAAACTTACAGAGGAAGTTGTCAAAATAAGTTTAAAAAAAGCACATGCGCTTTTCTCAACTCAAAGCAAAACAAAAAAAACATTGACAGAAGTCCTTAACAAAGGATAACGTCATTTTGTAGACAAAACAAATGACATTGGAAGGCAACACGAAAAAGCTTTTTATTAAAGCTTTTAAAAGCTTGCTTAACATCAAAAATGTCCTTTATTTGCTTTAAAAGAAAACGGGAATAACATTTTGAAAGTAATCAGTTTGCCAGAACAACGCTCTTAAAGCAGTAGTATAATCCGAAAGTGGACGCTAACCGAGCATCCTTACACACACGCACATACTTACATACATACATATATATTTCTTTTTGTTGAGTTTAATAATTATTCTCATGGAAAAAATCATAAAAAAAACACAACGCATTTAAAGAAATATAAACAATTTTAAATAAAATTATTTGTAAACTTTAAGAATAAAAACAAATAAACAAATTATTAAACAAATTGCCTTAAAATTAAACAACAACAGCAAATAATGTTTACAACTATAAAGTAACTAAATGTTTAATAAAATGTGTATAAAATATTAAAAAATAAAACGAATTTAATTTAAATTGTTTTTAAGCGAAAAAATTAATAATAAATATGGGAAACAATAGAAAAACCACAGTAAAATTAAAATAATTATTATAAACTTTTTATTAAAACATAAAGAAAAAAGTGTTAAAAATTAATATAAACTAATAAAGTAAAACTCAACAAGTCATAAATATTTTAGGGAATTTAAAAAAACTGAAATAAATTCTATTACTCATCGACTATTTTACCAAAAAAAAAGAACACAAAAAACCTAAAAAAACGTCCTTAAAACAATATTAGGAAAATAACAGGAATTTAAGGCAGCAACAAAAACAACGACCATAACAAGAAATTAATAAAAAAAAAAAAAAAAAACAAAAATACAATAATATAAAAAAACAAGAAATATACAAGAATTTTAAACACCAACATAACTTAATACTCGGTAGCGTGGAAACATTCACTGCTGCTGTTTCCCCCTCAAAAAAAAAAAAAAAAAACACTCAAACTCTAATACACAACAATCTACCCTTCCCACTAACACTCCCTCTCTAATACACACAGGGATTCTTAAAGTTTTGATAACAGAACACCAAACCAAGCAACGACAAACAGCTTTAATCATAAATAATGGGTCGCCGCAAGGATAAACCACGCCTTATCCCCGAGCAAGATAAACGTATCTGCCGTGCTATTTGCCTTTGCCAATTGACCATGGTTTTATCCTGCGTTTCTATAGTGTATTTAAGTGTGGCCATTTATGCTCCTTCATTTAAGTAAGAAACAAATTGGAATTTCGAACTTTTTATAACCTACACCTGATGTTTATAACCCATAAAATTAATGGTCTTACAACATGCTATGTATAATTTGCTGAGTCGCTTAAGACTAGACTTTTGACTAGTATATGGACTATCCTATATGCTGGTCCATAGAATGGCCTTTTAGCTTTTCTATGTACTAGCCTATTGGATAGTCTATGGACTAGTATATTGAATATCCTATTTACTATCGTATTGAATAGTCTATGGACTATCCTACTTACTAGTCTCTGGACTGTCCTATTGACTAGTCTATAGACTATCCTATTGACTAGTCTATAGACTATCCTATTGACTAGTCTATAGACTTTCCTGTTGACTAGTCTATAGACTATCCTATTGACTAGTCTATGGACTATCCTATTGCCTAGTCTATGGACTATCCTATTGCCTAGACTATGGACTATCTATTGGTTAGCCTAATGACTAGTCTATGGACTAGCCTAATGACTAGTCTATGGACTAGCCTATTGACTAGTCTATGAACTGTCCTACTGGCTAGTCTATGGACTATCCTATTGACTAGTCTATGGACTATCCTATTGAATAGTTTATGGACTATCCTATTGACTAGTCAATGGGCTAGCCTATTGACTAGTCTATGTACTAGCCTATGGACTAATCTATGAACTAGCCTATTGACTAGTCTATGGACTAGTCTATTAACTAGTCTATTGACTATCCTACTGACTAGTCTATGAACTAGCCAAATGACTAGTTTATGGACTAGCCTAATGACTAGTCTATGGACTATCCTATTGACTAGTCTATGGACTAGCCTATTAATTAGTCTATGGACAAGCATAATGACTAATCTATGGACAAGCCTAATGATTAGTCTATGGACTAGCCTATTGACTACTCTATTGACTGGTCTATGGACTAGCCTATTAATTAGTCTCGCCTAATGACTAGTCTATGGACTAACCTATTGACTAGTCTATGGACTAACCTATTGAGTAGCCTATGGACTAGATTATTGACTAGTCTATGGACTAGCCTAATGACTAGTCTATGGACTATCCTACTGACTACTCTATGGACTATCCTATTGACAAGTCTATGGACTAGCCTATTGCATGTGGACAGCCTATTGACTAGTTTATGGACTAGCCTATTGACTAGCCTATGGACTAGATTATTGACTTGTCTATGGACTAGCCTATTGATTAGTCTGTGGACTATCCTACTGACTAGTCTATGGACTAGCCTATTGACTAGTTTATGGATTATAATATTTACTAGTCTATGGACTAGTAAATGAACTAGCCTAATGACTACCATATGAATTGTATATGGACTAGCCTATTGAATGGTCTATGTCATAGTAAATTCTTTGAGAATAGACCAATTATTTTTTGTCCTTTTTTATAGCAGGTGTAGGGTATAATAATGTCGGTCATAACCATCTATATTTTCTGCCATGTTTCAATAAAATTTTGTAAATTATTCTTACTTCTTTCGTGTTTAAAGAGCTTTCAAATCCGGTTTTGAATTGGATCCGGTCATGTGTCAAACTATACAATCGGATATGCCTGACTCACATTGTAGTTGGGCTTCTTGCGGAGAATGGTGTTTAACACGTACCAGTGGTTTTTGTCCTCAAATCTATTCAATCGTGCGTCGTAATGGAACCGATATCCAGTTGAATAATTGTACTCGTATTACAAATACTTCATGTGCAATGGTAAGTAGTTCTTTAGGAAAGTTTTTTCCATGTTACTACTTTTTTTTTTAGCTTGAATTAATACAGTGTTAGACAAAAGTTTCCAGCAGATATTTTCATTTTAAAACTAAAGTCTCAAAGGTTTTGTATCTTCAATAGACTGTAGTGTAAAAGGGTACTATAGTGTTGAGTATACTATTGACAAAATTTTGGACTATACTTATGTTATAGATAGAACTATAGACTAGACTATAGTTTGGAATTTAATGTAGACTATAGTTTGGAACATAGAGTATAGTCTGCTTTAGAATATTTAATAATCTACACTATAGAAAATTTTATTTTATTCATCTCCCTAAAGTTTAATGCCCTTCAGTTGCCTATCTAATCAATTTGTAAAAAACGTAAAATATTTATACTAAAACTTTAGCCTACACATATTCTAAATAAGAAAAATGCCAAAAACAAACCCAACGCCTACGTTAAGTACAACTAAATAATCAAACTTAGACCTTTTTTGATGCCATTCCACGTATTGAACTTAAAACATTATTAAGCTATATTTTATTTATAATATAAAGACAAACAAACTACGTCGAACCATTATATAATTTATATATTTGCTATTGCAAATGAAATGGGAATAGTAGGTTAAGCAAATCAAACCATAAACTCACATTACATACGCTCTCTCTAAATAGTTGAATAGTTTCAAACTTACAAACAAATAAGCAAACGAATCAGAATATAAATATCAACAATACTATATCAAAATAACAAAAAATAAAAAATGTAAATGTTTGTACTCGTATTTCCAAGAAAACATGTCTTTCAGTCATGTCAACATCCTCTCTGTATCCTTGTATCAGATTCTATGCTCCAACTGCCAGCAATGTTGAATTACTCATACATGCATATTTGAGTGGTATTGTCAATGCAGGCATTTTGAATAAAGAGAATTAGAGTTACCATTCTTGCTTGATTTCGAAAATAACAAAAGCAAAAAAAAAAAACATGTTTCGGAATATAGTTTGGATCATAGTTCAGATTAAGATTCAATAGAGAAGACTATAGTCTGGACTATAGAGTAGGCTATAGTCAGGACTATAGAGTAGACTAAAGTCTGGTCTATAGAGTAGACTATAGTCTGGACTATAGAGTAGACTATAGAGAAGACTATAGTCTGAACTATAGAGTAGGCAATAGGCAGGACTATAGAGTAGACTAAAGTCTGGACTATAGAGTAGACTATAGCCTGAACTATAGAGTAGACTAAAGTCTGGACTATAGAGTAGTCTATAGTCTGGACTATAGAGTACACTATAGTCTGGACTATAGAGTAGACTATAGTCTGGACTATAGAGTAGACTATAGTCTGGACTATAGAGTAGACTATAGTCTGGACTATAGAGTAGACTATAGTCTGGACTATAGAGTAGACTATAGTCTGGACTATAGAGTAGACTGAAGTCTGGACTACAGAGTAGACTATAGTCTGGACTATAGAGTAGACTATAGTCTGGACTATAGAGTAGACTATAGTCTATACTATAGAGTAGACTATGGTCTGGACTATAGAGTAGACTATAGTCTGGACTATAGAGTAGACTATAGTCTGGACTATAGAGTAGACTATAGTCTGGACTATAGAGTACACTATAGTCTGGACTATAGAGTAGACTATAGTCTGGACTATAGAGTAGACTATAGTCTGGACTATAGAGTAGACTATAGTCTGGACTATAGAGTAGACTATAGTCTGGACTATAGAGTAGACTATAGTCTGGACTATAGAGTAGACTATAGTCTGGACTATAGAGTAGACTATAGTCTGGACTATAGAGTAGACTATAGTCTGGACTATAGAGTAGACTATAGTCTGGACTATAGAGTAGACTATAGTCTGGACTATAGGAGTAGACTATAGTCTGGACTATAGAGTAGACTATAGTCTGGACTATAGAGTAGACTATAGTCTGGACTATAGAGTAGACTATAGTCTGGACTATAGAGTAGACTATAGTCTGGACTATAGAGTAGACTATAGTCTGGACTATAGAGTAGACTATAGTCTGGACTATAGAGTAGACTATAGCCTGGACTATAGAGTAGACTACAGTCTATACTATAGACTAGACTATGGTCTGGACTATAGAGTAGACTATAGTCTGGACTATAGAGTAGACTATGGTCTGGACTATAGAGTAGACTATAGTCTGGACTATAAAGTAGACTATAGTCTGGACTATAGAGTAGACTATAGTCTGGACTATAGAGTAGACTATAGTCTGGACTATAGAGTAGACTATAGTCTGGACTATAGAGTAGACTATAGTCTGGACTATAGAGTAGACTATAGTCTATACTATAGAGTAGACTATAGTCTGGACTATAGAGTAGACTATAGTCTGGACTATAGAGTAGACTATAGTCTGGACTATAGAGTAGACTATAGTCTGGACTATAGAGTAGACTATAGTCTGGACTATAGAGTAGACTATAGTCTGGACTATAGAGTAGACTATAGTCTAGACTATAGAGTAGGCTATAGTCAGGACTATAGAGTAGACTAAAGTCTGGTCTATAGTGTAGACTATAGTCTGGACTATAGAGTAGACTATAGAGAAGACTATAGTCTGAACTATAGAGTAGGCAATAGGCAGGACTATAGAGTAGACTAAAGTCTGGACTATAGAGTAGACTATAGCCTGAACTATAGAGTAGACTATAGTCTGGACTATAGAGTAGACTAAAGTCTGGACTATAGAGTAGTCTATAGTCTGGACTATAGAGTAGACTATAGTCTGGACTATAGAGTAGACTATAGTCTGGACTATAGAGTAGACTATAGTCTGGACTATAGAGTAGACTATAGTCTGGACTATAGAGTAGACTATAGTCTGGACTATAGAGTAGACTGAAGTCTGGACTATAGAGTAGACTGAAGTCTGGACTATAGAGTAGACTATAGTCTGGACTATAGAGTAGACTATAGTCTGGACTATAGAGTAGACTATAGTCTGGACTATAGAGTAGACTATAGTCTGGACTATAGAGTAGACTATAGTCTATACTATAGAGTAGACTATGGTCTGGACTATAGAGTAGACTATAGTCTGGACTATAGAGTAGACTATGGTCTGGACTATAGAGTAGACTATAGTCTGGACTATAAAGTAGACTATAGTCTGGACTATAGAGTAGACTATAGTCTGGACTATAGAGTAGACTATAGTCTGGACTATAGAGTAGACTATAGTCTGGACTATAGAGTAGACTATAGTCTGGACTATAGAGTAGACTATAGTCTGGACTATAGAGTAGACTATAGTCTGGACTATAGAGTAGACTATAGTCTGGACTATAGAGTAGACTATAGTCTGGACTATAGAGTAGACTATAGTCTGGACTATAGAGTAGACTATAGTCTGGACTATAGAGTAGACTATAGTGTGGACTATAGAGTAGACTATAGTCTGGACTATAGAGTAGACTATAGTCTGGACTATAGAGTAGACTATAGTCTGGACTATAGAGTAGACTATAGTCTGGACTATAGAGTAGACTATAGTCTGGACTATAAAGTAGACTATAGTCTGGACTATAGAGTAGACTATAGTCTGGACTATAGAGTAGACTATAGTCTGGACTATAGAGTAGACTATAGTCTGGACTATAGAGTAGACTATAGTCTGGACTATAGAGTAGACTATAGTCTGGACTATAGAGTAGACTATAGTGTGGACTATAGAGTAGACTATAGTCTGGACTATAGAGTAGACTATAGTCTGGACTATAGAATATACAATAATCTGGACTATAGAGTAGACTATAGTCTGGACTATAGAGTATACTATAGTCTGGACTATAGAGTAGACTATAGTCTGGACTATAGATTAGACTATAGTCTGGACTATAGAGTATACTATAGTCTGGACTATAGAGTAGGCTATAGTCTGGACTATAGAGTAGACTATAGTCTGGACTATAGAGTAGACTATAGTCTGGACTATAGAGTAGACTATAGTCTGGACTATAGAGTAGACTATAGTCTGGACTATAGAGTAGGCTATAGTCTGGACTATAGAGTAGACTATAGTCTGGACTATAGAGTAGACTATAGTCTGGACTATAGAGTAGACTATAGTCTGGACTATAGAGTAGACTATAGTCTGGACTATAGAGTACACTATAGTCTGGACTATAGAGTAGACTATAGTCTGGACTATAGAGTACACTATAGTCTGGACTATAGAGTAGACTATAGTCTGGACTATAGAGTAGACTATAGTCGGGACTATAGAGTAGACTATAGTCGGGACTATAGAGTAGACTATAGTCTGGACTATAGAGTAGACTATAGTCGGGACTATAGAGTAGACTATAGTCGGGACTATAGAGTAGACTATAGTCTGGACTATAGAGTAGACTATAGTCTGGACTATAGAGTACACTATAGTCTGGACTATAGAGTAGACTATAGTCTGGACTATAGAGTAGACTATAGTCTGGACTATAGAGTAGACTATAGTCTGGACTATAGAGTAGACTCTATTCTGGACTATAGAGTAGACTCTATTCTGGACTATAGAGTAGACTGTATTCTGGACTATATAGTAGACTATAGTCTGGACTATAAAGTAGACTATAGTCTGGACTATAGAGTAGACTATAGTCTGGACTATAGAGTAGACCATAGTCTGGATTATGGAGCAGACTATAGAGTAGACTATAGTCTGGAGTGAATAGTAGTTTGTAGTCTGGACTATAGCGTAGATTATATATTATCGAGTAGTATGGTCTATATAATCTGGACTATAGAGTAGACTACAGACCAGACATTAGGGTAGGCTTTAGACTGGATTGTAGAGTAAACTGTTGTAGTCTGGACTATAGAGTAGACTGTAGTATGAACTATATATTAGTAGGGATTATAGAGTGAACTGTAGCCTGGAGTAGAAAGTAGATTATAGGGTGACTTACTTATAGCCTGGACTATATAGTCGACAGTAACCATGACTTTAGAGTAGATTATAGTGGGGACAGTAGAGTACCAACACTAATGTATTTAAATAAATTTACACACATTTCCTGCCGAGAAATCAACCTTCTTCACATCCTGTTATAAAAATATATCCTGTTTAAATCAACGTGGGTTGATAAAAAGTAACAAAGGTGTCCTTTAACTTAAATTAATCTAAAATCTGACCACCCCAAACGATGTTTTTAGTATTTGTAGCTTCACATTGTTGTTGTATTTCTATTTATTTATTCCATTGTAGTTGTTGCTGTAGCTGATGTCTTTTAATTTTACAAATTAGTTGTTTGTATCCGTTTTTGTGTCATTTAATATGGAGACGAAAGTCATACAAACTCACAGATACATTTAATAGAAAAGAAAAAAACAACGAGTAGAAAATAGAAATATCTATTACAATAAATAAATTGTTTAAAGTTAGCTATAGTATATTGCATTGTATGATTTTGTTCTGTCTGGCTGTCAGTTGGCTGTTAGACATAATATAGCAAACCAAGAAGAATAGCAAGTAAACTAACTAACTACCAACCAAACTTTATGTAAATTATGAGTCATTTTGAGACAAATGATAATGATGATCATCAATGTCCTTGTTAGCAGAAATTGAAACGAGTTATCAAGCTGCTAAATGTTTTAGTAGCTAACTAAGACTTACTTATAGTTATTGCTATTACAATGACTGCTGCTATAGATTGTCTTTTTTTAGTCATTTAAACATTTATTATTTGTTGAAGTGTAAATTCAAGTAAAATGGGAATTTCAATGTTTATCTTGTTGAATATTTATTTTTAGTATGAAATATAGATGATACAACACTTGCCACTTTGTTTAGATGTATTGTGTATGTGTTTGTAGCAAGTGTGCGTAAAATTCAACATTTGAAAACTTGGCAACAAACCACACCTGCAACTAGAAAGTTGCCTTAATGTATGAGAGTAGATTGACAACACAAACAATAGCAGCAAAGGTGCCAACAGCAACAACTTGTTGCAAATAGGAATATATAAAATGTTGGCATATAATTAGTTTTATTGCCAGGAAAATAAAATTCTTAAAATAATACAAATGCCACATAAAATTTAATTACTTTTTTCTATATTGCTGTAGTACATATAGTGTAAGTAAGTAGTATAGTTTGAGTTTTTTTAGAGGCGTTTTCTTTGAACAAAAATAGCTAGCGGAAACGAAGAGTTTTGTTTAAAAATTAATTCCCATTTAAATTGTGCATTTACAGTGGACATGTTTTTATATATTAATTCTTTTACATTGCATCTGTGTAAAAGATCTCAGCATGGGATCATCAACTCCAAATTTAGACACTTGATCTAGTATGTCGCTTTTAACCATTAAAGTAGTTGTAGTTGTTTTTGTTACTATGAAATAATCTAATTCAAAGGTTCTGAAATGATATTCAGGCATAGATTAGTTCATAAATCCATTTGACAAAGTGCCCTAATATTATGTCATGGTTTGGGGGACTAGTAGGCATTGGGCCTATTGCTTTAACTTGATATTCTTTGTAGCAACCTCACATGAAGTAATTACAGTTACATGAGCTGACAAGTTAAACAGGATGTCCAAACTTAGGTTAAACATTTTAAAATGGTTCACAGTCGGTTACGACATCAATATTATCTGTCGCTGATGTGATCCCTTTATTCCTTTGGTCCGTTACTTTTTATTATACTTTTTGTAGATTGGTTAGTGATGCATTCTTGAGACAGTCTAGATCTTCATGAGAGGTTTGTACTATGATTTCTTATGCAATATAAGTTCCTTGGATAACCCATTCGATCTAACATGCGTCCAATTATACAGTCTTAAAGCCTATCAAAGGCCTTAACGATTTTTCTTAAAAGCCAATAGATTCAAGGCCCTATTCAGTGTAAAATAGGGCTGAAGCATTTAGGACATTTTGCGAGTGGTATTACTGGACCATTTAAGTTCCGATATTTCTGTCCGATATTTCAGGACATCCTTTTGTGCAACAGTTTCTTCTGCAATATCTGTTGCTTGGGTAACCCAAATACGATCTGACGTGCATCCAATCATGCAGTCTTTATGCCTATTTTTTTAAAAGCGCATATATATTAGAGGCCCTATTCCGTGTAAGTCAGGGCTAGAGCATTCAGTCGGTAGAAGGGACACATCGATTACGACATCAAGATTCTGGGGTAATTTTTTTCTATATTTTGAAATGTTTCGCTGGTTGCAATTACAGGTTGTCTCGTGATTTAGGGAGAGCTCATGCAGGCAGTAGGTAACAGCTCATATGTAACAGTTGTGTCCAAGGACGATCCTTTAATTGTGTCTAAAGAGTGTCTTTTAAACTAGTACATTTCAACCATATCACATTCGAGATCAAAGCCTTAAGAGATTATAGACCGTAGATGTTAATGATCGACGCTTTTCGAGATCAAAGCCTTAAGAGATTATAGACCGTAGATGTTAATGATCGACGCTTTGTCGTGTAAATCGTGCGTATGACAAATAAGAAACCATTTCAAGTCCTTACTGGGGTATGGGTAGTTTACAACCTTGTAAGCATTCAGAAGAAATTGTATGATAATTAAATTACTTTGATTAGTAGTATTATCTCCGATCTACGCGTCTTTGCGTCTCTAATCTAAGTATTAGACAATTTTTTCTTAAACTCCCTAAACTGTTCTTTTGACGATCAATAAGACAGTTCTCTCATAATGTTCTTTTTACGAAGAACTTTGTATGCCTCTCGTATTGCCAAAAGGACTCTAAAATGAACGCCGACATATATGAAGAGTTTATCTTTTGTTTGGAGACATAGAAAGCCAATACTTGTTTGACTCATAATCATAATTGTGATGATCGTGGTCACCTCCACTATTCGACGTAGAACATCTACAATGATGACCACAAAGAACTTTGATTGGTATCGCAAATTCTATTCCAAAAAGCATGTTTAAGCTGATCGATATATTAGGTAGTTAAACTCAAGTTCGTTATAATCTAGAGACTTATAAAACGAGCAATTATAGTAACGAGTCATTTTCGACCCACATCTTAGGATGGATAGGTTGCCCTAAACTTTTAAAGATAGATGCTGTGCTAAAAGAAAAGCGATCGTCACGGTTGCTGTCATAGATCCCAAAGCTTCTACGAATGTGTCAGAAAGCAATTAGAACTTCCGTAAGAATCGTTAGGTATTTGAGCAGTAAATCTTCAGTAACACGCGACAGTTTTTATTGTCGTACTGCAGGTTAATACCAGAAGGACTATTAGTGTAAGATATCTTTCCTATTTAGATAAACTATATAACAGGATCTAAGGATGTGGACTAAGTGTGGTTCTCAGAGTGGTCAAAAGTAGAATAGAATTTGGATAGGGTACATACATACATATCTATATTCAAAATATTTGAGAAAGGACCATCGATACTTGATTCTGAATAAGACGCTATTAGTATTACTTGTCGGTTGGTATATAAAATTCTAATACAAAATTATCCCCTTTTGATATTTTTCTTCTAGATCGATATGAGTCGTTTAAATAAATTCAATTGTAATAATGGAACAGCCTGCAACAACATTCATGGAGTATTCAATTGTTCAAATGGTACGTAAGAAACACATACAATAAAATTTCACCGAAAGGTAATCTGGAGATATTTTACCACCTTCAAGGTCACTGTAAAAATATGTCAGAGTTCTTTTTGTGTCATCACAAAGCCGATGGACCCACCATTAATTCAGCCAAAGACAATACAAAATTGAATGGTTTCTTTGAGTGTCATGGAGTACATTGTACGAAAATCAAAAAACCTTTTAGTTGTGACAGATATTGTTCGAAAATAACCACTTCACATATAAATGTGCTGCTGATGCATGTAAGTGTGTTGCTTTTAAGGTCAAAGGTCTATGACACTTTTTTTAATTTTAACAAAAAAAAAAAACTTTTAAATACTTTAACAGGAGGATAATGTTATAGCAGCAGATTGTGAAAATGCTGTGGCCTTTAATGAGGCCAGAGGCAATGAACTGGGGGTTCGTATAAGTCCGACAGAATTTTGGAAGGAAGATGATGGGAATCTGTTAACGAATTGTGCCACTGTAACAAGGGAAGGGGATAAAATAATGTGAGCTGAGTTTAAGGCCTTCTCAAAGATAATTTTTGTTAAAAAATTTTGTGTTTTTTTAGGGCCACGGATTGTCTGAATGGCACTTTATTGCCGCACAACATTTTACCGGAGCCTTTTATGAATTTTACACAATTTTGGAAAATTTATGAGGAAAGCAAAATCGAAGTAGATCCTGAACAGAAATTCTTACCCAATCAACATAATTTGACCATTTATAAGAATAAAAAGTTATTTATCAATTTGGAGGGTTGTGTCAATACTTTGAGAGGAGAATGTAAAGATTTTCATGCTCGTCATGGCAGTGATGGCGATAATAATACAGCCCAATCGAGGTATCAATGTTATTATAATAAGGTAAGGTTTGGACATTAAAAAAATTGCTTCAAATATTCTCCCAAAAACATATTTATTACATTCTCTCTCTCTCTCTTTCAGGATCCCTCAGTTGAATTTGTTACTTCACGTTATGATTTGAAGAAGGTCTATAATGAATTGTTGTTCTCGTTAATAGTTCCTATAGTTTTGTTTGTGATCTCATCAATTTCTCTTATAATTATAACAACTTACGTTAAGGTAACTCTTGATTTATAACGGCTCACAAATCTTCATTAAATTGTAATTGACTGATTGTTGCTTTTAACAGGTGGGAGATGATGCCAAAATGCGTTGTATTTGTGGCGGTGAAGAATCGGATGCCGATGAAATCTATTCATCGCGTAAGAGCAAAAGGAATCGTCAGGCACAGAATTTAGAAACGATGGACAATTTAAATCAAATGACTGATTTGGCGGTAAGTTTTGGAAAATTGAACTTTTTCTGTGAAAATGTTTGCACCTGGATCAAAGATTGTGGGTTATCGGTTCTGGTATTTCGATAACCCAATGGGAATTAGAGGGCAAAAGAGTTACATTCAGATTATCACAAAAATCTCTTCACTCATTAGTTCATGTAATGTTAGTTTCAGATATGTGATTAAGGTCAAGTATCTAGGGATCATAATGAACGAGAGCATAAACTTTTTAGTTTATCTTAAAGCTCATATTAGGCCCAGTCTTAGGAGTAAGTGGATGTTCGTGTAATATATGAGAAGCTTATGTAGCCTATGTGTGGTACGATTATAAAGCCTCTGTGCGGTACGATGTCTGTTATTGGCAGAAACGACTTCTATCCGTCAGAGTCGCGGCAGGTGTAGCACGTCTTAACGTGCTATTGCTTTTAAAATCAAGAAGATACTACCGCTTCTAGAACTGGACTGGCATTATGCTTCTGATTTAGACGGTGTAAGTTCTACACAGAGTAAGGCATATCTTAGGGAGTATCTTGTCCCTAGACGGAGAATTAGATATACATATGTATGTCTTCATATGTGACGTTAAGTTCAAGCATCGCTCACATACTGGATTATTTCATAAAAGAGGTCTGTATGAGACTGCGGACTCTAGGTGGTACTGGTATTATAGTACTTTGGTAGGGTATTTCAAGCAGGTATTTAACAGAAGCATAGCCGGACGTTAGTGGTCGTTGCAAACAGTTGTATGAGTTGCTGATATCTACCCTAGTTACCGGCTTCTTGGAGGTTCTGCTTGGGCAACGTTGAAATTTTGTAATTTTTTTGTTGTTTCTATGATGTTTTCATGATCTTCGTGAGGAGGTAATGTCAACAATTGTGCGTTTTGTTCTTGTTGATGTCATACTATGTGGCTCCTGTGAACGTCTGTCATGAATATTTTTGGTGTTTAATGTGATGTAATTGGTGAGCAGTCCGAAACCTTTTAGTGTTTTCCTATCAGGTGACTTACACACAACTAAGTCTGACCGAAATCTTCAAACTTGTACTACGTGATCCAAGAGATTTTAATACTTCGGTTCCAGCCAGGATGATGTTGACAATCTTCTGGGAGTAACGTAATGACTGTGCTTTAAACCTAAATTGCGGAAAGAGCTTGGGCACGGTCTGCAAATGCTTTTCACACGCGTGTTGAGACCTTAGAATGGTAGATAGGCTCTGCTCACTAATTAAGGGGGAGGTCATGAACAAATGCATTCAAGTTCGTTGGGTAAAAGTTCTAGTTTGAGTGAAAAGTTTTGTACAAAATTGAAATATTGAAAATATTTCTTAATAGAATTTTCAGTTTATATAAAAAATTTCTTAAATTAAAAAGTTTTTATAGAAAAATTGTCAATATTGAAGGTTTTTATAGAACATTTTTCAATATTGAAAAGTTTTCATAGAAAGTTGTTCAATATTGAAAAGTTTTTATAGAAAATGTTTCAATATTGAAAAGTTTTTATAGAAAATTGTTCAATATTGAAAAGTTTTTATTGAAAATTGTTCAATATTGAAAAGTTTTTATAGAAAATTGTTTAATATTAAGAAGTTTTTATAGAAAATTTTTCAATATTGAAAGTTTTTTATAGAAAAATTTTCATTATTGTAAAAAAATTTTCAATATTTTAAAGTTTTTATAGACAAATTTTTAATATTGCTAAGGTTTTATAGAAATACTTTCAGTATTAAAAAGTTTCTATAGAAAAGTTACAATATTGAATAGCTTTTATAGAAAATTTTCATTATTGTAAAAAAAAATTCTATTTTGAATATTTTAATTAATTGAGAAGTAATTATAGAAATTGTTCAATATTGAAAAGTTTTTATAGAAAAATTTTCAATATTGAAGAATTTTTATAGAAAAATTTTCAATATTGAAGAATTTTTATAGAAAAATTTTCAATATTGAAGAATTTTTATAGAAAAATTTTCAATATTGAAGAATTTTTATAGAAAAATGTTCAATATTGAAGAATTTTTATAGAAAAATTTTCAATATTGAAAAGTTTTTATAGAAAATTTCAATATTGAAAAGTTTTTATAGAACAATTTTCAATATTGTAAAGTTTTCATAGAAAATCGTTCAATATTGAAAATTTTATATAGAAAATTTTTTAATATTGAAGAATTTTTATAGAAACATTTTCAATATTAAAGAATTTTTATAGAAAAATTTTCAATATTGTAAAGTTTTTATAGAAAATCGTTCAATATTGAAAATTTTATATAGACAATTTTTAATATTGAAGAAATTTTATAGAAAAATTTTCAATATTGAAGAATTTTTATAGAAAAATTTTTATAGAAAAATTTTCAATATTGAAGAATTTTTATAGAAAAATTTTCAATATTGAAAAGTTTTTATAGAACAATTTTCAATATTGAAAAGTTTTTATTTTTGTAGAAAATTTTTTAATATTTTAAACTTTTTATAGAAAATTATAAGAAAAAATGTTTCAATATGGAAAAATTTTTATTGAAAAAATTTTCAATATTAAAAAGTTTTTATAGAAAAGTGTTCAATATCGAAAAGAAATTTTCAATATTGAAGAATTTTTATAGAAAAACTTTCAATATTGAAGAATATTTATAGAAAAATTTTCAATATTGAAAAGTTTTTATAGAAAGATTTTCAATATTCAAAAGTTTTTATAGAAAAATTTTCAATATTCAAAAGTTTTTATAGAAAAATTTTCAATATTGAAGAATTTTTATAGAACGTTTTTCAATAATAAAGAATTTTTATAGAAAAATTTTCAATATTGAACAATTTTTATAGAAAAATTTTCAATATTGAAAAATTTTTATTGAAAAATTTTCAATATTAAAAAGTTTTTATAGAAAAGTGTTCAATATCGAAAAGTTTGTAAAGAAAATTTTTTAATATTGAAAAGCTTTATAGAAAATTGTCAATATTGAAAAGCTTTTATAAAAAATTTTCTTTATTGTAGAAAAATTTTCAATATTTGAAAGTTTTTATAGAAAATTTTTCAATATTTTAAAATTTTTATAGAAATACTTTCAATATTAAAAAGTTTCTATTGAAAAGTTTCAATATTGAATAGCGTTTATAGAAAATTTTCATTATTGTAAAAACACGTTTTATTTTGAAAAGTTTTTCTACAAAATGTTTAATTCTGACAAATGTTTATAGAAAATATTCACTAATTGAGAAGTTATTATAGAAAATGTCTCTATTTGAAAGAAAAAGTTAATAATTTTCACAATTTTTATCTTCTAGGAGCATGACGTAAGTCCAGCCGATGCCAATGCCATGATTGGCAGTACAAAGTCTTTATTACCCCTAAGTCCAACCAATGAATCCGGTACCACCGATAATACTTTTGACGATGAAAAAGCCTCAAAATGTGACATGCCGGAAAAACCTCTAGTAGTAATTTAAAAACAAGCTAAACAAACTAACAAAACCAAGAAAAAAACTACTAAACATTAAAAACAAACTAACAAAAACAACTTTAAACTAAAAACTTTATTTCTAAATGTGCATGTGTAATTTTATTCAAAAACAAACAAAAAAAAAAAAAAACGACAAAATTTATAAACTAGTAATTTAAAATGAATGTGCAATCAAATCACAATTGTACCTTAATTTTTTTAGTTAATTGTTTCGACAAAAGCAAAAAGAATTTTTATATAATTTTATTAGTTTTTCTTGAAATTTTTGCAAAAAGGGAATATATAGAAAACAAAATATTTAAAGTAAAACCAACTGAATATAACTGCCTTCAATGTTAACCACCAAACAAAACATAAGAAAAAAACAAAAAATAATTAATAGAGAAAAAAGAAATACAACTTTTTAGGAACAAAATAATTATGTGATTTAAATAAAAAAAACCAAAAATATAAAAAAAAACGATTTGATAAACATATTCATTAAAGCGAAAACTAAACATCGTATTCGTTAATAAATGTGGCATTATTATTCAACTACTTTTTTTTAAATTCATAACTAAACATTTTCGTACATTAAAACAAAAACATATTTTCGATAAATATTTGTAAAATTTTAACATACTAAACGCATTAACATTCAAACGCATTAACCACTTTCTCCTATACTTTATACATAAAAATAAACAACAACAACAACAACTATTATATACTAAAATTTATATTTAAAAAAACTAACTAAACAAAATATTACTACTATTTATATACATACTTAAGTTATGTATAAAATATTTCTCAAAAAAAAGTACCAATCTTTAAAACAAAACTGTGTTTTCATTTCCCCGAGACTTAAAAAAGGTAGGTGGAGAGAGAGAGAGAGAGAGAGAGAGAGAGAGAGAGTAAAAGATTTATTTTAAAAGTTTTCTTTAAAATATTCCATTTATTTTTAAATTGCACCCTGTATCATTTAATATCATTCACACTTTTAATTGCTCTCTTTTGTTTTTCTTTAAAAAGTTTTTTTTCTTTTTATTTAAAATAAAAAATAAATATTCTTAGTAACTAAAACTTAAAGTGTATAAGAGTTTAATAATAGTAGATAATTAAAAAAAAAAAAAAAAACAATTAACAAAGTTTTACAGTTATAGTTTTTGTTTCTTTTGTATATTTTTTTGGTTTTTTTTTTTTTTTTTTTTTTTTTCTAAAAAAAAAAAAAAGGAAATACAAATTACGCCAGCGTTGTTAGGGAAACCTTTAATTATTATTAATTAAATACCTCTACAATAGTAAACGTTTTCAGTTGTCTTTAAAATGTTTCTCTTTTCATTTAATCTAAACCCAAAATTATGTCATTTTAATACGTGTTTTGGAATTATGGACCGGAGTAAAAGGATAAATTGTACTAGTGAAATTTTAAATAAATGTTCTACAAACATTAAGTATACATAGGCCTAAGGGGAGGCTGATCTGCTTGGTGTTATTTTGTTTTATTATCTTAAATATTTTCTAAAATTTTCCATTTCAAATATACTATTAGAGAGTCTGGAAAGAGAGAAAAATATAAACAGATTAATTGATGTTATTTAAAAACAGATATGATTAACGAAAAGAACAGGTTTACAGAAAATTTTTCAATTTCGAAAAGTTTTCTATGAAAATTAGTCAATATTGAAAAATTTTCTATAAAAATTAGGCAATATTGAAAACTTTTTTATAAAAATTAGGCAATATTGAAAACTTTTTTATAAAAATTTGTCAATGTTGAAAAATTGTCTATAAAAATTAATCAATATTGTAAAATTTTCTATAAAAATTAGTCAATATTGAAAAATTTTCTATAAAAATGACTAGGCTATAGACTAGTCTATAGTGTAGTCTATACTATATACTATAGATTAGACTATAGACTAGAATATAGACTAGACTATAGACTAGACTATAGACTAGACTATAGACTAGACTACAGACTAGACTACAGACTAGACTATAGACTAGACTATAGACTAGACCAGACGATAGGCTAGACTATATATACTAGACTATAGACTAGACTATAGACTAGACTATAGACTAGACTATACTATAGACTAGACTATAGACTAGACTATAGACTAGACTATAGACTAGACTATAGACTAGACTATAGACTAGACTATAGACTAGACTATAGACTAGACTATAGACTAGACTATAGACTAGACTATAGACTAGACTATAGACTAGACTATAGACTAGACTATAGACTAGACTATAGACTAGACTATAGACTAGACTATAGACTAGACTATAGACTAGACTATAGACTAGACTATAGACTAGACTATAGACTAGACTATAGACTAGACTATAGACTAGACTATAGACTAGACTATAGACTAGACTATAGACTAGACTATAGACTAGACTATAGACTAGACTATAGACTAGACTATAGACTAGACTATAGACTAGACTATAGACTAGACTATAGACTAGACTATAGACTAGACTATAGACTAGACTATAGACTAGACTATAGACTAGACTATAGACTAGACTATAGACTAGACTATAGACTAGACTATAGACTAGACTATAGACTAGACTAGACTATAGACTAGACTATAGACTAGACTATAGACTAGACTATAGACTAGACTATAGACTAGACTATAGACTAGACTATAGACTAGACTATAGACTAGACTATAGACTAGACTATAGACTAGACTATAGACTAGACTATAGACTAGACTATAGACTATAGACTAGACTATAGACTAGACTATATACTAGACTTTAGACTAGACTTTAGACAAGACTATAGACAAAACTATAGACTACACTATAAACTAGACTTCAGACTAGACTGTAGACTAGACTATAGACTAGACTATAGACTAGACCATAGACTAGACCATAGACTCGACCATAGACTAGACTTTAGACTAGACTATAGACTAAACTACAGACTACACTATAGACTAGACTATAGACTAGACTATACACTAGACTACATACTAGACTACAGACTAGACGATAGGCTAGACTATAGACCAGACTACTGGCTAGACTATAGACTAGAGTATATACTAGACTTTAGAATACACTTTAGACAATACTATAGACTAGACTATAAACTAAACTTCAGACTAGACTTTAGCCTAGACTTTAGACTAGACTTTAGACTAGACTATAGACTAGACTATAGACTAGACTATAGACTAGACCATAGACTAGACTATAGACTAGACTATAGACTAGACTATAGACTAGAATATAGACTAGACTATAGACTAGACTATAGACTAGACTATAGACTAGACTATAGACTAGACTATAGACTAGACTATAGACTAGACTATAGACTAGACTATATACTAGACTATAGACTAGACTATAGACTAGACTATAGACTAGGCTATAGACTAGACTATAGACTATAAACTAGACTATAAACTAGACTATAGACTAACTAGACTATAGACTAGACTATAGACTAGACTATAGACTAGACTATAGACTAGACTATAACTAGACTATAGACTAGACTATAGACTAGACTATAGACTAGACTATAGACTAGACTATAGACTAGACTATAGACTAGACTATAGACTAGACTAGACTAGACTAGACTATAGACTAGACTATAGACTAGACTATAGACTAGACTATAGACTAGACTATAGACTAGACATAGACTAGACTATAGACTAGACTATAGACTAGACTAAGACTAGACTAGACTAGACTATAGACTAGACTATAGACTAGACTATAGACTAGACTAATAGACTAGACTATAGACTAGACTATAGACTAGACTATAGACTAGACTATAGACTAGACTATAGACTAGACTATAGACTAGACTATAGACTAGACTATAGACTAGACTATAGACTAGACTATAGACTAGACTATAGACTAGACTATACTAGACTATAGACTAGACTATAGACTAGACTATAGACTAGACTATAGACTAGACTATAGACTAGACTATAGACTAGACTATAGACTAGACTATAGACTAGACTATAGACTAGACTATAGACTAGACTATAGACTAGACTATAGACTAGACTATAGAACTAGACTAGACTATAGACTAGACTATAGACTAGACTATAGACTAGACTATAGACTAGACTATAGACTAGACTATAGACTAGACTATAGACTAGACTATAGACTAGACTATAGACTAGACTATAGACTAGACTATAGACTAGACTATAGACTAGACTATAGACTAGACTATAGACTAGACTATAGACTAGACTATAGACTAGACTATAGACTAGACTAGACTAGACTATAGACTAGACTATAGACTAGACTATAGACTAGACTATAGACTAGACTATAGACTAGACTATAGACTAGACTATAGACTAGACTATAGACTAGACTATAGACTAGACTATAGACTAGACTATAGACTAGACTATAGACTAGACTATAGACTAGACTATAGACTAGACTATAGACTAGACTATAGACTAGACTATAGACTAGACTATAGACTAGACTATAGACTAGACTATAGACTAGACTATAGACTAGACTATAGACTAGACTATAGACTAGACTATAGACTAGACTATAGACTAGACTATAGACTAGACTATAGACTAGACTATAGACTAGACTATAGACTAGACTATAGACTAGACTATAGACTAGACTATAGACTAGACTATAGACTAGACTATAGACTAGACTATAGACTAGACTATAGACTAGACTATAGACTAGACTATAGACTAGACTATAGACTAGACTATAGACTAGACTATAGACTAGACTATAGACTAGACTATAGACTAGACTATAGACTAGACTATAGACTAGACTATAGACTAGACTATAGACTAGACTATAGACTAGACTATAGACTAGACTATAGACTAGACTATAGACTAGACTATAGACTTTCAAAAAAAAATTGTCAATATAGATTATAGACTTTCAAAAAAAATTTTTTCAATATTGAAAAATTTTTTTTAGAAAATTTTAATAGAAAATCTTTCAATATTGACTAATGTTTATAGAAAAGCTTTCAACATTTTCTACTAACCTTCCAAATGCATTAAACAATGCCACAATTTCAGTACGTGATAATCTAAATAAAGGATCCGCCTCGATATGAGGTTTATTCCATAAGCCACTTTCCGTGGCCTGATTAAGCTTCTCGGAGTATAAAATCTTCAAAGCAGTACCCAAACCTTGGGTCTAAATGAATAACAAACAAAAAAAATATTATCATATAAACAAAAATGTTATTATTTTAAAATAACTAAAAAAAACTCACCTGTAATTTACCCCATAATTTACATTTATCACAACCAACACAATCCATAATTCTGGAAATATTTCTAAATTTTTCTTTAAATTCATGTTTGAATTTAATGCCCTGTATGCTGCCCGAGAATAAAGCATTCTCATCAAAATGATTGGGAAAAGATCTGGAGAAACATTTAGTTATTTTAAAGATTTAGTTATTTATTATCTCAATATAAAAAAAAAACTCACTCAATTACAGACAACAAATCATTAATGGCCATTTTAGTCTCCTGATCCTCCTCCACTATACCGGTGTAATATTCTTCTCTTCTTAGATAGGGTGCAGCTTTAGCCAAAGCTCTTAACTCTACCAAATAAATGAAATACAAATTCCTTAGCCAATGAGGACCCTCACCATTTGTAGTCTCAGGACTAAATCTTCTTTGGAATTCCTTAACATTTGGCCCCCATATGCCCTGAGGATCTAAGAAATCTTTAGATTCCGATAGCAAATATTTGGAACACAAATGTATATTGATACTGGAGTGTAGGCCTGATATGATACGATAAAAGGCACGTTGTTCCAAACACATTTTGTGCAAATCGATTTGAGCCAAATATTCCGTAAACGAATTGGATTTGTTTTGAGTGCCAAAACAATTCTCCAAATAAATACTATTCCATACACGATGTGCTGAATCTCCTTTATAGCCTGTATAACGTTCTGGATTGATAAGTAAATCTACATATTGTGATCCCTCATGATTGTCATCGACTATACAGAAATCCTCCTCGGCTTCATCGTGTTTTGCCCACAGTTCGAATTCCTTGTGGGCTTGATCACTAATACTGGTATCGAGAAAACCAAGTAGACTGTTGAAATCATCAGCATCGGAACAATCGGCTACTTGAGCTTCTTTGGTGTACTAAAAAAGTTGTTGTTTGTTTTGTTATTATTGTTTTGTTTGTTTGTTAGATTTGTGATATTTTTTGTTAGATGAGTTTTGAAATTTTGTTTTGATAAAATGAAAATGAGTTTTTTTTTTCAATGCCATCACCATTCTGATTCAGTTTTATAATAAATTTTATTAACACTTTAGTTTTTGCACTTAAACCAATAATTTTATTATTATTTTTTGTGTTGTTTTATTTACATTGAACAATTTAAAAAAAAAGAGAACTTTAAACAAATATTTAAACATTTGTTTTCATGCTTAAAATAAAAACGTAAACATGCATTTGAAATTAAAATTAAAAGAACTTGTTAAACTTAAAAATAACTGATGAAAGTTAAGCAATACAAGTGGTTTATGTATATATATTTATATGACGAAACATTTAATTAATTTCAATAAAAAAATATTATGGAACAATTTCAATAATTAATAAATTTCAAAAAAAAGTTGTAATTTTTTAGAAATTTTTTAATATTGAAAAAACGTTTTAGATTTTTATTTTTGAATAGAAGTATAAGAGAAATCCTATTAATTTGAACCATAGTGCAATGTAATAAATAATCTAAACAAATATTTATGTATATAAATTTAAAAACTATAGACATTAGAAGTATTGTTTATCTTTAGCAATAACTACTTGAAAATAAGTTACGCAGCAGTCGTATATTGAAAAAAATCTTTAAAATGATAACAATTTATCAATTAAAATTATTATCAAAAATTTATAAAAATAACCCATTAATGAAAACTTAAAAGAAACATAAATAACTCTTTAAAAACCAACAATGCCATTACAGACTTTAAAACAAAACGAAACGAATAATATAAAAAACAATTTGACGAAGCCAGACCATATGTAGGCAGGATTATAGACTAGACTATAAACTGGACTATAGACCAGACTAAAAACTAGACTATAGACTAGACTATAGACTAGACTATAGACTAGACTATAGACTAGACTATAGACTAGACTATAGACTAGACTATAGACTAGATTATAGACTAGACTATAGACTAGACTATAGACTAGACTATAGACTATACTATAGACTAGACTTCAGACTAGACTATAGACTAGACTATAGACTAGACTATGGACTAGACTATGGACTAGACTATGGACTAGACTATAGACTAGACTAGACTATAGACTAGACTATAGACTAGACTATAGACTAGACTATAGACTAGACTATAGACTAGACTATAGACTAGACTATAGACTAGACTGTAGACTAGACTATAGACTAGACTATAGACTAGACTATAGACTAGACTATAGACTAGACTATAGACTAGACTATAGACTAGAAGACTATAGACTAGACTATAGACTAGACTATAGACTAGACTAGACTAGACTATAGACTAGACTATAGACTAGACTATAGACTAGACTATAGACTAGACTATAGACTAGACTATAGACTAGACTATAGACTAGACTATAGACTAGACTATAGACTAGACTATAGACTAGACTATAGACTAGACTATAGACTAGACTATAGACTAGACTATAGACTAGACTATAGACTAGACTATTGACTAGACTATAGACTAGACTATTGACTAGACTATAGACACTAGACTATTGACTAGACTATAGACTAGACTATAGACACTAGACTATAGACTAGACTATAGACTAGACTATAGACTACTATAGACTAGACTATAGACTAGACTATAGACTAGACTATAGACTAGACTATAGACTAGACTATAGACTAGACTATAGACTAGACTATAGACTAGACTATAGACTAGACTAGACTAGACTATAGACTATAGACTATAGACTATATACTATAGACTATAGACTATAGACTATAGACTAGACTAGACTAGACTATAGACTATGACTATAGACTATATACTATAGACTATAGACTATAGACTAGACTAGACTAGACTATAGACTATAGACTATAGACTATAGACTATATACTAGACTATAGACTAGACTAGACTATAGACTAGACTATAGACTAGACTATAGACTAGACTATAGACTAGACTATAGACTAGACTATAGACTAGACTATAGACTAGACTATAGACTAGACTATAGACTAGACTATAGACTAGACTATAGACTAGACTATAGACTAGACTAGACTATAGACTAGACTATAGACTAGACTATAGACTAGACTATAGACTAGACTATAGACTAGACTATAGACTAGACTATAGACTAGACTATAGACTAGACTATAGACTAGACTATAGACTAGACTATAGACTAGACTATAGACTAGACTATAGACTAGACTATAGACTAGACTATAGACTAGACTATAGACTAGACTATAGACTAGACTATAGACTAGACTATAGACTAGACTATAGACTAGACTATAGACTAGACTATAGACTAGACTATAGACTAGACTATAGACTAGACTATAGACTAGACTATAGACTATACTATAGACTAGACTATAGACTAGACTATAGACTAGACTATAGACTAGACTATAGACTAGACTATAGACTAGACTATAGACTAGACTATAGACTAGACTATAGACTAGACTATAGACTAGACTATAGACTAGACTATGGACTAGACTATAGACTGTACTATAGACTAGACTATGGACTAGACTATAGACTAGACTACAGACTAAACTGTAGACTAGACTATAGACTAAACTAGACTACATTCTTGGCTATAGGCTAAACTATAGACTAGACTACAGACAAGACTATATTATAGACTGTAATTTATATTATAGATTACAATGATATTCTTATGATAAAACATATTGGTGGGAATTGATTGTATCAAAAATATGACAATAGACTCATAAGTTCTTTAAATATATTTGTAAACATGAATATATGTATTATTTGTCATACATTTAAAGCAAACCCTTAAACAGACAGATGGATTAATATAGCTGGATCATTTCAGATTGACGGCACTAACAAAGTTTAGAAAAGAAATTTCGATACTAATAGGAAAATTGCTTAAAAAGCCATTTGCATATTTAACTTTAAAATTAACTTTTAACTACGCGAATAAAAGTAATTACTTGCAGCCGCATTAAAAACTTTGTTATGTAAATTCTCGAAATGCTAATTTTTACACCTGTCTAAAGTTTGTTTTTCGTTACGGAGTTGGTTTTTAAGATATAAAGAAAATAACAAAATAATTAAGTAAAAAAATTTATGGCGTATAAATTCACTAAGTTTTTATAATTCAAATAAAGTAAAAAATAAAGTTCTAACTATTACGAACACTAATATATGACAGAGATTAAATAAATAACCAAATCGATTGCTGCACAGTGTCAGTTTTAATAGATAAGAAATGAAAGATTTCATACCTATAAAATAAAAGGAAATACTTTGCTCCCTAAAGGGTTAATCATAAAGAATTTCTAAAAAAGTTGTACTTAGCAAAAAAATACGCCCACAAGAAAAAGTAATTTACCCAATATTTCAAAAATAATTGACTTCATTTAATGATGATGTATGAGATCAAAGATAATGATGAAATTTATCAGTACAACAACAAAATTATAAAACAACTAAAATAAAAAACAAAAAAAGCAACAGTTCAGTTCCACTTACCTTAAATAATGTAGGTTTCATAAAATGATTTTCACCATTTTCGATCAAACCCTTGGGTATACTTTTCTCCTCACAATTCTGCACCTGACAGAAGCGCATGGCACACTTGCTGTCATCGGGCCAAAATGGGCAATCCCGATGTAAATTAACGCGATAGAAACGAAAATAGTTCTTTACCAATAAACTACTCAAGCGGGGAAAGATTTTAATGTTATTAAAATGATCGACAGTGTCGACTTCACAGCTGCAATCATTAATGGAACCTTCCAGCTGTTGACGGTGGGGAGGGAAACAAGCAATACCATAAATAAGAAATTCCTTTCTTTTTCTAACTGAAACTCACCTCACAAAAACAATTTTTATTGCTATCCAATTTATCGTATGAAGTAAAATAGCCCCAGGAGAATTGGCTGCTAAACAAACAGACCACCAGCAGGAGGCACACAAGAAATGTGCACCTATCGCGTATTTGTTGTATAAAAGCCATATTTATGAGCCGATCTTGTAAACATTAATTTTTATGACTTTTGTGAAAGTAGTTTGGTTATAATTTCAACAGTTTGTTTTAATTTCGTTTATCCTTGATACACTTTTCTTTTACGGGTTATTTTATGAATGAATACACCCCCTGAGTTTTAGGTAAATCAAACAAATTGTTGTTTTTTTATTATTAATTTCACACAAACACCACAAAAAACTACACGTCACTTTTACTTTTTTTCAACTTTATTTTAATTGTTGTTCCTTTAGAGTTCTGTTAAAGTTTATTTTATTTTTCACATGCGAAATGTTTGTGTTAAACAATGCTACCGCTTTCTAATGTTGTTTTAATTTAGGTTTAACAAATAATAATAAAAATTTTGTTATTTTTTCTATGCTTTTCGATTGTATTTCTATGTGTGTACGTGTTTATTTTCTTTTTGCAGTTCAGGGTGTTGCCATGCTGTTCAAGAAACAGCTGTTTGTATGAGGGGATTTATTTTGTAGAAATATAACAAGCTGGTAACTTTTTTGTTAAGTAAAAATACTACTCAACGTCAGAGGGCGCTGGACACAGTTAATATTTAAATGTTTACTGTTAATTTTTATATGACAAATTTTTTAATTTTTGCAAATTTTCATATAGAAAATTTTTCTATATGAAACTCTGTAGTCTAGTATATTTTCTAGTCTATCGCCTAGTCTAGTCTATAGTCTAGTTTATAGTATAGTCTATAGTCTAATCTATAGTATAGTCTAGTATATGGTCTAGTCTATAATTTAGTCCATGGTCTAGTATAGTTTATGGTCTAGTCTATGGTCTAGTCTGTAGTCTAGTCTATAGTCTAGTCTATAGTCTAGTCTATAGTCTAGTCTAGAGTCTAGTCTATAGTCTAGTCTATAGTCTAGTCTATAGTCTAGTCTAGAGTCTAGTCTATAGTCTAGTCTATAGTCTAGTCTATAGTCTAGTCTATAGTCTAGTCTATAGTCTAGTCTATAGTCTAGTCTATAGTCTAGTCTATAGTCTAGTCTATAGTCTAGTCTATAGTCTAGTCTATAGTCTAGTCTAGTCTATAGTCTAGTCTAGTCTATAGTCTAGTCTAGTCTATAGTCTAGATATAGTCTAGTCTATAGTCTAGTCTATAGTCTAGTCTATAGTCTAGTCTAGAGTCTAGTCTATAGTCTAGTCTATAGTCTAGTCTATAGTCTAGTCTATAGTCTAGTCTATAGTCTAGTCTAGAGTCTAGTCTATAGTCTAGCCTATAGTCTAGTCTATAGTCAAGTCTAGTCTATAGTCTAGTCTATAGTCTAGTCTATAGTCTAGACTATAGTCTAGTCTATAGTCTAGTCTATAGTCTAGTCTATAGTCTAGTCTATAGTCTAGTCTATAGTCTAGTCTATAGTCTAGTCTATAGTCTAGTCTATAGTCTAGTCTATAGTCTAGTCTATAGTCTAGTCTATAGTAGTCTATAGTCTAGTCTATAGTCTAGTCTATAGTCTAGTCTATAGTCTAGTCTATAGTCTAGTCTATAGTCTAGTCTATAGTCTAGTCTATAGTCTAGTCTATAGTCTATAGTCTATAGTCTCTAGTCTATAGTCTAGTCTATAGTCTAGTCTATAGTCTAGTCTATAGTCTAGTCTATAGTCTAGTCTATAGTCTAGTCTATAGTCTAGTCTATAGTCTAGTCTATAGTCTAGTCTATAGTCTAGTCTATGTCTAGTCTATAGTCTAGTCTATAGTCTAGTCTATAGTCTAGTCTATAGTCTAGTCTATCTATAGTCTATATAGTCTAGTCTATAGTCTAGTCTATAGTCTAGTCTATAGTCTAGTCTATAGTCTAGTCTATAGTCTAGTCTATAGTCTAGTCTATAGTCTAGTCTATAGTCTAGTCTATAGTCTAGTCTATAGTCTAGTCTATAGTCTAGTCTATAGTCTAGTCTATAGTCTAGTCTATAGTCTAGTCTATAGTCTAGTCTATAGTCTAGTCTATAGTCTAGTCTATAGTCTAGTCTATAGTCTAGTCTATAGTCTAGTCTATAGTCTAGTCTATAGTCTAGTCTATAGTCTAGTCTATAGTCTAGTCTATAGTCTAGTCTATAGTCTAGTCTATAGTCTAGTCTATAGTCTAGTCTATAGTCTAGTCTATAGTCTAGTCTATAGTCTAGTCTATAGTCTAGTCTATAGTCTAGTCTATAGTCTAGTCTATAGTCTAGTCTATAGTCTAGTCTATAGTCTAGTCTATAGTCTAGTCTATAGTCTAGTCTATAGTCTAGTCTATAGTCTAGTCTATAGTCTAGTCTATAGTCTAGTCTATAGTCTAGTCTATAGTCTAGTCTATAGTCTAGTCTATGGTCTAGTCTATAGTCTAGTCTATAGTCTAGTCTATAGTCTAGTCTATAGTCTAGTCTATAGTCTAGTCTATAGTCTAGTCTATAGTCTAGTCTATAGTCTAGTCTATAGTCTAGTCTATAGTCTAGTCTATAGTCTAGTCTATAGTCTAGTCTATAGTCTAGTCTATAGTCTAGTCTATAGTCTAGTCTATAGTCTAGTCTATAGTCTAGTCTATAGTCTAGTCTATAGTCTAGTCTATAGTCTAGTCTATAGTCTAGTCTATAGTCTAGTCTATAGTCTAGTCTATAGTCTAGTCTATAGTCTAGTCTATAGTCTAGTCTATAGTCTAGTCTATAGTCTAGTCTATAGTCTAGTCTAAGTCTAGTCTATAGTCTAGTCTATAGTCTAGTCTATAGTCTAGTCTATAGTCTAGTCTATAGTCTAGTCTATAGTCTAGTCTATAGTCTAGTCTATAGTCTAGTCTATAGTCTAGTCTATAGTCTAGTCTATAGTCTAGTCTATAGTCTAGTCTATAGTCTAGTCTATAGTCTAGTCTATAGTCTAGTCTATAGTCTAGTCTATAGTCTAGTCTATAGTCTAGTATAGTCTATAGTCTAGTCTATAGTATAGTCTATAATAGTCTAGTCTATAGTCTAGTCTATAGTCTAGTCTATAGTATAGTCTATAGTCTAGTCTATAGTCTAGTCTATAGTATAGTCTATAATAGTCTAGTCTATAGTCTAGTCTATAGTCTAGTCTGTAGTCTAGTCTATAGTCTAGTCTAGTCTAGTCTATAGTCTAGTAGTCTAGTCTATAGTCTAGTCTATAGTCTAGTCTATAGTCTAGTCTATAGTCTAGTCTATAGTCTAGTCTATAGTCTAGTCTATAGTCTAGTCTAGTCTATAGTCTAGTCTATAGTCTAGTCTATAGTCTAGTCTATAGTCTAGTCTATAGTCTAGTCTATAGGCTAGTCTATAGTCCAGTCTATAATAGTCTAGTCTATAATAGTCTAGTCTATAGTCTAGTCTATAGTCTAGTCTATAGTCTAGTCTATAGTCTAGTCTATAGTCTAGTCTATAGTCTAGTCTATAGTCTAGTATATAGTCTAGTCTGTAGTCTAGTCTATAGTCTAGTCTATAGTCTAGTCTATAGTCTAGTCTATAGTCTAGTCTATAGTCTAGTCTATAGTCTAGTCTATAGTCTAGTCTATAATAGTCTATTCTATAATAGTCTAGTCTATAATAGTCTAGTCTATAATAGTCTAGTCTATAATAGTCTAGTCTATAGTCTAGTCTATAGTCTAGTCTATAGTCTAGTCTATAGTCTAGTCTATAGGCTAGTCTATAGTCCAGTCTATAATAGTCTAGTCTATAATAGTCTAGTCTATAGTCTAGTCTATAATCTAGTCTATAGTCTAGTCTATAGTCTAGTCTATAGTCTAGTCTATAGTCTAGTCTATAGTCTAGTCTATAGTCTAGTCTATAGTCTAGTCTATAGTCTAGTCTATAGTCTAGTCTATAGTCTAGTCTATAGTCTAGTCTATAGTCTAGTCTATAGTCTAGTCTATAGTCTAGTCTATAGTCTAGTCTATAGTCTAGTCTATAGTCTAGTATATAGTCTAGTCTGTAGTCTAGTCTATAGTCTAGTCTATAGTCTAGTCTATATCTAGTCTATAGTCTAGTCTATAGTCTAGTCTATAGTCTAGTCTATAGTCTAGTCTATAGTCTATAGTCTAGTCTATAGTCTAGTCTATAGTCTAGTCTATAGTCTAGTCTATAGTCTAGTCTATAGTCTAGTCTATAGTCTAGTCTATAGTCTAGTCTATAGTCTAGTCTATAGTCTAGTCTATAGTCTAGTCTATAGTCTAGTCTATAGTCTAGTCTATAGTCTAGTCTATAGTCTAGTCTATAGTCTAGTCTATAGTCTAGTCTATAGTCTAGTCTATAGTCTAGTCTATAGTCTAGTCTATAGTCTAGTCTATAGTCTAGTCTATAGTCTAGTCTATAGTCTAGTCTATAGTCTAGTCTAGTCTATAGTCTAGTCTATAGTCTAGTCTATAGTCTAGTCTATAGCCTAGTCTATAGTCTAGTCTATAGTCTAGTCTATAGTTTAGTCTATAGTCTAGTCTATAGTCTAGTCTATAGTCTAGTCTATAGTCTAGTCTATAGTCTAGTCTATAGTCTAGTCTATAGTCTAGTCTATAGTCTAGTCTATAGTCTAGTCTATAGTCTAGTCTATAGTCTAGTCTTTAGTCTAGTCTATAGTCTAGTCTATAGTCTAGTCTATAGTCTAGTCTATAGTCTAGTCTATAGTCTAGTCTATAGTCTAGTCTATAGTCTAGTCTATAGTCTAGTCTATAGTCTAGTCTATAGTCTAGTCTATAGTCTAGTCTATAGTCTAGTCTATAGTCTAGTCTATAGTCTAGCCTATAGTCTAGTCTATAGTCTAGTCTACAGTCTAGTCTATAGTCTAGTCTATAGTCTAGTCTGTAGTCTAGTCTATAGTCTAGTCTATAGTCTAGTCTATAGTCTAGTCTATAGTCTAGTCTATAGTCTAGTCTATAGTCTAGTCTATAGTCTAGTCTATAATCTAGTCTATAGTCTAGTCTATAGTCTAGTCTATAGTCTAGTCAATAGTCTAGTCTATAGTCTAGTCTATAGTCTAGTCTATAGTCTAGTCTATAGTCTAGTCTATAGTCTAGTCTATAGTAGTCTATAGTCTAGTCTCTAGTCTATAGTCTAGTCTATAGTCTAGTCTATAGTCTAGTCTATAGTCTAGTCTATAGTCTAGTCTATAGTCTAGTCTATAGTCTAGTCTATAGTCTAGTCTATAGTCTAGTCTATAGTCTAGTCTATAGTCTAGTCTATAGTCTAGTCTATAGTCTAGTCTATAGTCTAGTCTATAGTCTAGTCTATAGTCTAGTCTATAGTCTAGTCTATAGTCTAGTCTATAGTCTAGTCTAGTCTATAGTCTAGTCTATAGTCTAGTCTATAGTCTAGTCTATAGTCTAGTCTATAGTCTAGTCTATAGTCTAGTCTATAGTCTAGTCTATAGTCTAGTCTATAGTCTAGTCTATAGTCTAGTCTATAGTCTAGTCTATAGTCTAGTCTATAGTCTAGTCTATAGTCTAGTCTATAGTCTAGTCTAGTCTATAGTCTAGTCTATAGTCTAGTCTATAGTCTAGTCTATAGTCTAGTCTAGTCTATAGTCTAGTCTATAGTCTAGTCTATAGTCTAGTCTAGTCTATAGTCTAGTCTATAGTCTAGTCTATAGTCTAGTCTATAGTCTAGTCTATAGTCTAGTCTATAGTCTAGTCTATAGTCTAGTCTATAGTCTAGTCTATAGTCTAGTCTATAGTCTAGTCTATAGTCTAGTCTATAGTCTAGTCTATAGTCTAGTCTATAGTCTAGTCTATAGTCTAGTCTATAGTCTAGTCTATAGTCTAGTCTATAGTCTAGTCTATAGTCTAGTCTATAGTCTAGTCTATAGTCTAGTCTATAGTCTAGTCTATAGTCTAGTCTATAGTCTAGTCTATAGTCTAGTCTATAGTCTAGTCTATAGTCTAGTCTATAGTCTAGTCTATAGTCTAGTCTATAGTCTAGTCTATAGTCTAGTCTATAGTCTAGTCTATAGTCTAGTCTATAGTCTAGTCTATAGTCTAGTCTATAGTCTAGTCTATAGTCTAGTCTATAGTCTAGTCTATAGTCTAGTCTATAGTCTAGTCTATAGTCTAGTCTATAGTCTAGTCTATAGTCTAGTCTATAGTCTAGTCTATAGTCTAGTCTATAGTCTAGTCTATCTAGTCTATAGTCTAGTCTATAGTCTAGTCTATAGTCTAGTCTATAGTCTAGTCTATAGTCTAGTCTATGTCTAGTCTATAGTCTAGTCTATAGTCTAGTCTATAGTCTAGTCTATAGTCTAGTCTATAGTCTAGTCTATAGTCTAGTCTATAGTCTAGTCTATAGTCTATAGTCTAGTCTATAGTCTAGTCTATAGTCTAGTCTATAGTCTAGTCTATAGTCTAGTCTAGTCTATAGTCTAGTCTATAGTCTAGTCTATAGTCTAGTCTATAGTCTATCTATAGTCTAGTCTATAGTCTAGTCTATAGTCTAGTCTATAGTCTAGTCTATAGTCTAGTCTATAGTCTAGTCTATAGTCTAGTCTATAGTCTAGTCTATAGTCTAGTCTATAGTCTAGTCTATAGTCTAGTCTATCTAGTCTATAGTCTAGTCTATAGTCTAGTCTATAGTCTAGTCTATAGTCTAGTCTATAGTCTAGTCTATAGTCTAGTCTATAGTCTAGTCTATAGTCTAGTCTATAGTCTAGTCTATAGTCTAGTCTATAGTCTAGTCTATAGTCTAGTCTATAGTCTAGTCTATAGTCTAGTCTATAGTCTAGTCTATAGTCTAGTCTATAGTCTAGTCTATAGTCTAGTCTAGAGTTTCATCTAAAGTCAGATTTACATCCTTTTTTTCAGACAGATCTATAGTTTTGGGTAGTCATTCTATAGACTAATCTATATTTTGGTATTCAGTAAGTTCTAAAGACTTTTATATAGTCCTGTGAATGATATGATCTTTAGTCTGTGTTTATTTAGTATAATAATGCTAAATTGGGATCATTAGGCAATAATTTTTAAAATAGTTCTTTAATATGACTATTCTTCCTATTATACAAAATAAAATATCTTTGTACCTTTTATGCTAGAAATATCTTTAATTGTTATTTCAATCAATGCATTTATTGTTTGTTAAGTGTCAATTAATAACTTTATTATATTTGTTTTTCTTGATCAAATATTGATTCAGTTTATTATTGTTTGCCAAATGATAACAAGAGATCTTAAACAAAACGAAAGGAAAGAAAGCCACCATTGTTCCCAGGCTCGAAGTAAAATTTAAATATTTCTTAGCTTAACCTTTTATGTAAATTAGTTTGAGAGAAGAAAACGACAAGGTAACAAGACATACCCACAGATTGAGTGATGATCGAAAATGATCACAATGATCTCAAACACACCCAGACAGGCAGACGGCGAAAAACTAACCCCAGAAATGTGTAACGTGACTTACATACCAAAACAATGCTTAGTGGTGAAAGGATCATTGTTTAACCCACAAAAACATTTTAAAGAAAGGGTTAAGAAAGAAAGTCTTATGTAAATTTTTTTTCCTTTAAAAGAAAAAAATCTAATAATTAAAGAAAAATGCAAATAAGTTACAGCCAAATGACCTTAAGCGGTTTATCCGTCGAGTGAAAACTTGAACTCATGCCGTCAGAATTTTTAATCAATCATTAGTTTAATAAGAATTTATTTTAGGATTTTTAAAATTTTCTTATTTTATTTGCATTATTACTTAATGATCTTTTTTGCTTGTGATCATTTATCAAAATTTTAAGTAAATTTTATATACCTGGACAGTTTCAGACAGTTTTCTGGGAATTTTCATAAAAATTTAAATGTTAAAATTTAAAGTAAATACAAACTGTTCTAAACAGATGGTGTGTATATAATTTAAGAACTTTATTTACTCACTCATTGATCATATTGGGAGAATTAATCAAATATATGGTTTAAACTCTTTTTATTTCTTCCATCCAGGAGACAACCAACTTCTATAGAAATTTAATATATTGCAACATCCTTAGTCTATATTTCATCTTTCCCTTTGCAAATTTGATATATCATCCTTATCCACAATTGAACCAGATTCTTACAACTTCCTTTAAAATGCTTTCTAACAAAAGAAATTAGCACTTTTGTGGGTTTTACAAGATCTTAACAAAAACAAAAAAAAAAAAAACATAAATCTTTTATTGTTGCCAATTCTCGACTACTTTCTGCACACACTTCACCCTTGTTTTGCAAATATTTAAAAGGAATAATCTGCATGATCCTCTTATGCGATCCTCCTGCGATACCCAAACACAAGATAGTATTGTGGCAAATTGGCAAATATTTTTTTACAAATTAGGGGTTGCTAATTGCAAATATTTATTTATTGTTCAATAATCTATTGATCTGTCGATATTTGGCACTTGGAGTGTGCCATTTTCTTTCTTTTATTATTTATTTAACAAATAAATTCAATACTAGATCTAATCAATAGATCTTTGTGTGGTTTATTGTTGATCTTGTTGTGATCGTTTCAAAATACTTGTAATTTGAGATGATATTTTTTATGCGTTTTGTGGCAGATCAATTGATACTTTGTGATTTATAGATATGATAATAGATTAATTGGGCTATTAAATTATTGATTTATGTTTTTCTTTGGCCACAATTACAATTTTGAAATATGATTAAGGCTATGTTCACAATGAGTACTCCTCTCTAAAGTCAATTAAAACGAGATAGTAAAATTTAATAAATTGCTGATAAAAAGAAGCAGAAACAGACATTCTGGACAGACTGGACTATGATTTCGTTTGTTGTTTGGTTTATTGTCGGGTTATTGCTTTATTTCATGGTCTGATATGAGTGCAGTCTATTGACGGGTTTTAGCAATAGTCTGGATTGGTAGTCTGCTTAATATTCCACCTTTTTAGGCCCACTATTACAATTTGGCAATAACTAAAGGTAGAATTTATAATGAAGGTAATTTCTTTCTCGTTATTATATCTATAAGATAAGCTGGAGGGACTATAAATCAGAATATAGACTAGTCTATAGACTAGACTATAGACTAGGACTATACTAGACTATAGACGAATTAGACTATAGACTAGACTATAGACTAGACTATAGACTAGACTATAGACTAGACTAGACTATAGACTAGACTATAGACTAGACTATAGACTAGACTATAGACTAGACTAGACTATAGACTAGACTATAGACTAGACTATAGACTAGACTATAGACTAGACTATAGACTAGACTATAGACTAGACTATAGACTAGACAATAGACTAGACTATAGACTAGACTATAGACTAGACTATAGACTAGACTATAGACTAGACTATAGACTAGACTATAGACTAGACTATAGACTAGACTATAGACTAGACTATAGACTAGACTATAGACTAGACTATAGACTAGACTATAGACTAGACTATAGACTAGACTATAGACTAGACTATAGACTAGACTATAGACTAGACTATAGACTAGACTATAGACTAGACTATAGACTAGACTATAGACTAGACTATAGACTAGACTATAGACTAGACTATAGACTAGAATAGACTAGACTATAGACTAGACTATAGACTAGACTATAGACTAGACTATAGACTAGACTATAGACTAGACTATAGACTAGACTATAGACTAGACTATAGACTAGACTATAGACTAGACTATAGACTAGACTATAGACTAGACTATAGACTAGACTATAGACTAGACTACAGACTAGACTATAGACTAGACTATAGGCTAGACTATAGACTAGACTATAGACTAGACTATAGACTAGACTATAGACTAGACTATAGACTAGACTATAGACTAGACTATAGACTAGACTATAGACTAGACTATAGACTAGACTATAGACTAGACTATAGACTAGACTATAGACTAGACTATAGACTAGACTATAGACTAGATTATAGACTAGACTATAGACTAGATTATAGACTAGTCTATAGACTAGACTATAGACTAGACTATAGACTAGATTATAGACTAGACTATAGACTAGACTATAGACTAGACTATAGACTAGACTATAGACTAGACTATGAACTAGACTATAGACTAGACTATAGACTAGACTATAGACTAGACTATAGACTAGACTATAGACTAGACTATAGACTAGACTATAGACTAGACTATAGACTAGACTATAGACTAGACAATAGACTAGACTATAGACTAGACTATAGACTAGACTATAGACTAGACTATAGACTAGACTATAGACTAGACTATAGACTAGACTATAGACTAGACTATAGACTAGACTATAGACTAGACTATAGACTAGACTATAGACTAGACTATAGACTAGACTATAGACTAGACTATAGACTAGACTATAGACTAGACTATAGACTAGACTATAGACTAGACTATAGACTAGACTATAGACTAGACTATAGACTAGAATATAGACTAGACTATAGACTAGACTATAGACTAGACTATAGACTAGACTATAGACTAGACTATAGACTAGACTATAGACTAGACTATAGACTAGACTATAGACTAGACTATAGACTAGACTATAGACTAGACTATAGACTAGACTATAGACTAGACTATAGACTAGACTATAGACTAGACTACAGACTAGACTATAGACTAGACTATAGGCTAGACTATAGACTAGACTATAGACTAGACTATAGACTAGACTATAGACTAGACTATAGACTAGACTATAGACTAGACTATAGACTAGACTATAGACTAGACTATAGACTAGACTATAGACTAGACTATAGACTAGACTATAGACTAGACTATAGACTAGACTATAGACTAGACTATAGACTAGACTATAGACTAGACTATAGACTAGATTATAGACTAGACTATAGACTAGATTATAGACTAGTCTATAGACTAGACTATAGACTAGACTATAGACTAGATTATAGACTAGACTATAGACTAGACTATAGACTAGACTATAGACTAGACTATGGACTAGACTATAGACTAGATTATAGACTAGACTATAGACTAGACTATAGACTAGACTATGGACTAGACTATAGACTAGACTATAGACTAGACTATAGACTAGACTATAGACTAGACTATAGACTAGACTATAGACTAGACTATAGACTAGACTATAGACTAGACTATAGACTAGACTATAGACTAGACTATAGACTAGACTATAGACTAGACTATAGACTAGATTATAGACTAGACTATAGACTAGATTATAGACTAGTCTATAGACTAGACTATAGACTAGACTATAGACTAGATTATAGACTAGACTATAGACTAGACTATAGACTAGACTATAGACTAGACTATAGACTAGACTATAGACTAGACTATAGACTAGACTATAGACTAGACTATAGACTAGACTATAGACTATAGACTAGACTATAGACTAGACTATAGACTAGACTATAGACTAGACTATAGACTAGACTATAGACTAGACTATAGACTAGACTATAGACTAGACTATAGACTAGACTATAGACTAGACTATAGACTAGACTATAGACTAGACTATAGACTAGACTATAGACTAGACTATAGACTAGACTATAGACTAGACTATAGACTAGACTATAGACTAGACTATAGACTAGACTATAGACTAGACTATAGACTAGACTATAGACTAGACTATAGACTAGACTATAGACTAGACTATAGACTAGACTATAGACTAGACTATAGACTAGACTATAGACTAGACTATAGACTAGACTATAGACTAGACTATAGACTAGACTATAGACTAGACTATAGACTAGACTATAGACTAGACTATAGACTAGACTATAGACTAATAGAATAGACTAATTTAAAAATTTCCAAACATTTTCCAGCATCTACTGATTCTTAAAATATTCTTCTTTATATCATTTTCTCAAAAATTAAAAACTGATCACGTTTATGGACATTTTCTTAAATCAAAAACCTTTTTAAGATAATTTCTCTAATGATTGATTGAAATTCTTTAAACATAATTTCAAAAGATTTAACATTTTTTACCATAAACCGCTTAAGGTCATTTACAACAAAACTCATTTGCATTTTTACAAACAAATTTCTTTAAGAAAATTTTAATAAAAACAAAGAATGATGATGCAGACAGACAGAAAATTCAAATATCTCACCCCTTTTCTTAAGGAGGCTCAGAGACGATCCTTTCTTGGTGGCTTTTTTGTCTGATATTGTTGATGATAAGCATTGTTTTGATATGTAAGTCACGTTATAAATTCTAGGGTAATATTTTCACCAACCCAACCCAACACATCATCGCTCAAATACTGTAAAGGCTGTGGGTAACAAAGAAGATCTAAGAAGAATATGTCTTTAGCATATTTTAACATAATTTGCATATTTGAAATTTTGTTTCTTAACTGTAGAATAAGCATAAATCATGAAAAAGGGGATATCTATGGGTTGGTTAGATCAATAAGGACTATTGAATGTCATGGGAACAAAAAGATTGTGTCAAAGAGAATAAAAGTAAAGAAAACACAAAACTAAAATAACAATTGCTAAATAGAATCAATATTTGATTATAAGAAATAATAAAAATATAATAAAGTTATTAATTGACACTTAGCAAACAATGATCTTTTTGTAACTGAAAATAAAAGAAATATTGAAATGATAACCAGGTTTAAGGAAAAAAATTTATTCTAGATGAGGTTAATAAATTACAAGAGATTTTAAGGTATTTAACAATGGTTTATAAAGCAGTGATACTCCTACAGTAGAAATCGTTTCATGTTCATTTCATTTATTCTCAATTTCTCCCTATAGTGCCTTAACTTAGTTTTTTTCTAATCCTATTGCAGCTTGTATTTCAATTTTTATTTAAATTTTTTTCTTATAATTTTATACACTTTTTCCCAAATATTCTCACGATCATTTTAAATTTTTTTTTCACTTTTTTTGGTAAAAAAATCCTCAAAAAAAAAGCGAAAGGGTATTCTAATTTTTTTATAAATATCCTTAAACTATAAGAAAAAAATCATCTTCAATATTCTAATGATCAAAGCATCCCTTTTATTCAAAAAAAAATCTAAAGAAACACACAAAAAACAAGACAAATCATCTCGGGCTCATTTGCATACATAGAAGTTTCTTCCTTTAGGACAGCAGCATCTCGCCAACCACCACCTTGAAGTAAAATTTTTTTAAGAGAAAAAAAAGGATTTAATCCATTTATCTCTGCTCGATAAAAAAAAAACTATTTGGTACCTTCTTTTTACACACATGAGAAACATGTTTGGCATAAAAAATGATTTTTTTTATAAAAAATTTTAATGAATTTTTTTTCTTAAAGGATTTTAATGCCATAAAAAACGCAACCTTAAGAATATTTAAATTGATTTTGATGTGAAAAGTTTTACTTTCGCTTTGGTATTATGAATTAGTAAATGGATTTTTTATCTAGAAAATACTCGCAGCAGCTGTCCAAATGAAATTGAAAATTTTAATCAGATTTTTTAGGTAAAAAGTTTTGGAAAAGTTTGATGATAAAAAATATAATAAATCTTCTCCACTGCCACTAATTGATACAATTTTTGAGAAAACTATATTTTCTCTACAGTACATCTAATAGCATTAACATACAAATATAGTCTAGTCTATAGTCTAGTCTATAGTCTAGTCTATAGTCTAGTCAATAGTCTAGTCTATAGTCTAGTCTATAGTCTAGTCTATAGTCTAGTCAATAGTCTAGTCTATAGTCTAGTCTATAGTCTAGTCTATAGTCTAGTCTAGTCTAGTCTATAGTCTAGTCTATAGTCTAGTCTATAGTCTAGTCTATAGTCTAGTCTATAGTCTAGTCTATAGTCTAGTCTATAGTCTAGTTTATAGTCTAGTCTATAGTCTAGTCTATAGTCTAGTCTATAGTCTAGTCTATAGTCTAGTCTATAGTCTAGTCTATAGTCTAGTCTATAGTCTAGTCTATAGTCTAGTCTATAGTCTAGTCTATAGTCTAGTCTATAGTCTAGTCTATAGTCTAGTCTATAGTCTAGTCTATAGTCTAGTCTATAGTCTAGTCTATAGTCTAGTCTATAGTCTAGTCTATAGTCTAGTCTATAGTCTAGTCTATAGTCTAGTCTATAGTCTAGTCTATAGTCTAGTCTATAGTCTAGTCTATAGTCTAGTCTATAGTCTAGTCTATAGTCTAGTCTATAGTCTAGTCTATAGTCTAGTCTATAGTCTAGTCTATAGTCTAGTCTATAGTCTAGTCTATAGTCTAGTCTATAGTCTAGTCTATAGTCTAGTCTATAGTCTAGTCTATAGTCTAGTCTATAGTCTAGTCTATAGTCTAGTCTATAGTCTAGTCTATAGTCTATAGTCTAGTCTATAGTCTAGTCTATAGTCTAGTCTATAGTCTATTCAGAGTCTAGTCTATAGTCTAAGTCTAATAGTCTAGTCTTAGTCGAGTCTATAGTCTAGTCTATAGTCTAGTCTATAGTCTAGTCTATAGTCTAGTCTATAGTCTAGTCTATAGTGCTAGTCTATAGTCTAGTCTATAGTCCTAGTCTATAGTCTAGTCTATAGTCTAGTCTATAGTCTAGTCTATAGCTAGTCTATAGTCGAGTCTTAGTCTAGTCTATAGTCTAGTCTATAGTCTAGTCTATAGTCTAGTCTATAGTCTAGTCTATAGTCTAGTCTATAGTCTATCTATAGTCTATTCTAATAGTCTAGTCTATAGTCTATCTTAGTCTAGTATATAGTCTAGTCTATAGTCTAGTCTATAGTCTAGTCTATAGTCTAGTCTATAGTCTAAGTCTATAGTCTAGTCTATAGTCTAGTCTATAGTCTAGTCTATAGTCCTAGTCTATCCACGACAGATCCCGCTTCCAGCGATCATCTCGAAAATTTTCAAATTCTTACAATTGGGAAAATAATATTGCATATGAAAATCTTCACAGCTGGAAGTACTTACAATAAATCTTCAATAATCACTTATTAAAAAACTGATGTTTATGTGAAAATATCGAACTCATTAAAAATGTTTACAAACTTGTAAATGGAAAAATAAAGACATTCGATCTTACATCTTCTTTACTTTACAATAATAATTTACATAATGCTACTAATCCACTTGGAATTTGCATTATGCAAATTCCGCCTATTCAAGAGCAAAAATGCAAAATCATTAAGTAATATTGATGCTGTAAGAGATCTTGGCACTCAAAATCTTAATTTTGTTTGATCAGTTAACAAAGATCTTGAGGAAATATTTGCCAAAAAGGGTTGTTGCTACTTGTGTGTTCGATGTATTGTTAACAACATGACTTCTTTTCTTTCTTTTGCAAAATATTGATATTTTTTGCAAATTGCTTAAAAATGATCTTGAAGCATCAGGGGGTTGCATTTTCTTTAAATAGAATTCAAATATTTTTGTATTTTCCAATAACAGAATAGGCATTTGGAGATCTCTATGACTGAAGATTTAGTGAATATTTTTTATTTTTTTTTATAAAATTTATATCTTAATGAAAAAAAAAAAAAATTCTCGATCACTTTTCTTAGAGAAGTTATTGTTAATTTTTTCAATTTAAAGAGATTTTACCTATAATAGAGAATTTCTTGATCATTTTTGTATCAAAAGAGTTTTTTCGATAACTTTTCGATCACTTTCGTATTAAATGAGAATTTAGGGATAATTTTTATGTTAAAAGTGGTATTATCGATCCTTTTTCTAATGAAACTAGTTTTTGATCTTTCTGTATAAATAGAGAGAATTTATCGATCAAAGGGGAATTTATTGATCACACTTAAATTAATAACTGGAAAAAAGAGAATTTCTCGATCACTTTTGTATTAAAAGAAAATTTATTGAAACTTGTTTTTGATCTTACTATAACTATAAAGAATCTATCGATCATTTTGTATTAGAAGAGATTTTTTCGATCTTTTTATTTCGAAAGAGAAGTTATTGATCATTTTCTCAATTTAAATAGATTTTACCTATAAGAGAGAATTTCTCGATCATTTTTGTATCAAAAGAGTTTTTTCGATAACTTTTCAATCACTTTCATATTGAAAGAGAATTTATGGATCATATTTATATTAAAAGATCGATAAGATCATCTTTACTGGAAAAAAGAGAACTCCTCGATCACTTTTGTATTAAAAGAAAATTTATTGATACTAGTTTAGAATAGAGAATTTATTGATCACTTTTTGTATTAGAAGATATTTTCGATATTTTTATTTCAAAAGAGAAGTTATTGATAATTTTTTTTTAATTTAAAGAGATTTTATCGATAAAAAACAATTTCACGATCATTTTTGGATTAAAAAAGAATTCCTCGATCATTCTTGTATTAAAAGAGAGTTAATTTTTCTATTCGATCTTCCTGTGTCAATAGAGAATTTTCGATCACTTTTCAATTAAAAGAGAATTTATCGACTTTTTTGTATTTAAAGAAAATTTATCGATAATTTTTTCTATTAATATTTATTTTAACGTTAATTTTGGAAAATTTCATTTATTGATCTTTTTCGTATTAAAATATAATTTTTCGATCATTTTTTTGCATTAAAAGATAATGTATCGAACATTTTTATATTTAAAGAAAAATTCATTGTTTTCTAACAAAGAAATTTAATACTTTTATTAACTGCTCAATTTTTATTTATCACAAACAATAACAATAATTGATTATTGCACCAACAAAATAATAATTTACTCCATTTATCTGTCAAACATGATCATTAGAAAACAATAAAAACAAAAAGAAAATTGTGTCAATTCTATACAAAGGAAAACTGACAACCCCTTTGTCACCTATAACAATTCTTAAGAAATCCGCAAAATTAGATTTTGCAAACCAAAAGCAAACAATATGATTAATAAGGATGTCTTCTGGCAAAATGTAAAAGAGAAGTCATGTTGTTAACAAAAGGTCCTACACACACTTACCCTTCTTGTGAACAAAGATCGATGATCGGTGATCAAAAGAAAATTGAGATGTTGAGTGGTAGCATAAGTTTTTGCATAGTGTGAGTGTTAAGAGTTTGCCAGGATTAGTTGCATTATGCAAATTTAGATGCTCGCATGCAAAATAAGATCTTAAGTATTTAAATATGCAAATTTAGTTAATGAAAAATTTTGCTAAAAAGGTTTAGGCAAAGGTAAGAGGCAGAAAGTAGGCAAAGATTTATGGCAAAATTTCTCTATTAACAAGTTTGTAAACAAATGTAATGACTATGATTATTTTCGCATAAACATTAATTTAAACAAAAAATGATTAACATCCAGCTGTGAACACTTTATTAAAAATGGTTTCTAAAATTTAAAATTCCCACACTATCTTAATAACCCTTTTCTAGCAAATTTCTCTTCCTTCAAAAAAAATTTGAATAATTTTTCAATCAACAAGAAGTTTAAAAAAAATTAAAAAAAAAAAATTCTTTAAAAAATTATAAAAAATGCATTTTTATAAGAATTTTTTTATACAAATAGATAAATCCTTTTCTTTTATCTCCCTGTGCCTGTCCTTAGGCTATTTCTTTGAGAAAGGTTAGCTAAGTTAGATATGGTGGTGGTTTGGGTGTTGAATTTTTCTTGTAAACTCTACGATCGAGCAGCATCTTCCTCATATGCAAATGTGTTCTTTTTTTTCTAACTTGTCTATTGTTTGTAAGAGTAGTTAAACAAAGGGTTTGTTTGGATTATTATAGAAAAAAAGTTTATAATTTTTTTCTTAATTTTTTTCTTATAGTTTTTGTACCACTATTTTTTATAAAAAATTTATACTTTAAATAAAGGTAACTTAAGATAGAACGATTTGTTTGATTTGTTCTGGAAAAGAAATCAAAAACCTTCACTTTTTAGCGTGAGAATTTTTGTAATAATTTTTTTAGTAAAAAAAAAACGTTAGATTTTTTTTATAAAATTTTTTATTGAATTTAAAATTTTATAAATTAAAAGGAATATTAAAGACATTAAATTAGTGTAAAAACTAGACTAGACTAGACTATAGACTAGACTATAGACTAGACTATAGACTAGACTATAGACTAGACTATAGACTAGACTATAGACTAGACTATAGACTAGACTATAGACTAGACTATAGACTAGACTATAGACTAGACTATAGACTAGACTATAGACTAGACTATAGACTAGACTATAGACTAGACTATAGACTAGACTATAGACTAGACTATAGACTAGACTATAGACTAGACTATAGACTAGACTATAGACTAGACTATAGACTAGACTATAGACTAGACTATAGACTAGACTATAGACTAGACTATAGACTAGACTATAGACTAGACTATAGACTAGACTATAGACTAGACTATAGACTAGACTATAGACTAGACTATAGACTAGACTATAGACTAGACTAGACTATAGACTAGACTAGACTAGACTATAGACTAGACTAGACTATAGACTAGACTCTAGACTAGACTATAGACTAGACTATAGACTAGACTCTAGACTAGACTATAGACTAGACTATAGACTAGACTATAGACTAGACTCTAGACTAGACTATAGACTAGGCTATAGACTAGACTATAGACTAGACTATAGACTAGACTATAGACTAGACTATAGACTAGACTATAGACTAGACTATAGACTAGACTATAGACTAGACTATAGACTAGACTATAGACTAGACTATAGACTAGACTATAGACTAGACTATAGACTAGACTATAGACTAGACTATAGACTAGACTATAGACTAGACTATAGACTAGACTATAGACTAGACTATAGACTAGACTATAGACTAGACTAGATAGACTAGACTAGACTAGACTAGACTATAGACTAGACTATAGACTAGACTATAGACTAGACTATAGACTAGACTATAGACTAGACTATAGACTAGACTATAGACTAGACTATAGACTAGACTATAGACTAGACTATAGACTAGACTATAGACTAGACTATAGACTAGACTATAGACTAGACTATAGACTAGACTATAGACTAGACTATAGACTAGACTATAGACTAGACTATAGACTAGACTATAGACTAGACTATAGACTAGACTATAGACTAGACTATAGACTAGACTATAGACTAGACTATAGACTAGACTATAGACTAGACTATAGACTAGACTATAGACTAGACTATAGACTAGACTATAGACTAGACTATAGACTAGACTATAGACTAGACTATAGACTAGACTATAGACTAGACTATAGACTAGACTATAGACTAGACTATAGACTAGACTATAGACTAGACTATAGACTAGACTATAGACTAGACTATAGACTAGACTATAGACTAGACTATAGACTAGACTATAGACTAGACTATAGACTAGACTATAGACTAGACTATAGACTAGACTATAGACTAGACTATAGACTAGACTATAGACTAGACTATAGACTAGACTATAGACTAGACTATAGACTAGACTATAGACTAGACTATAGACTAGACTATAGACTAGACTATAGACTAGACTATAGACTAGACTATAGACTAGACTATAGACTAGACTATAGACTAGACTATAGACTAGACTATAGACTAGACTATAGACTAGACTATAGACTAGACTATAGACTAGACTATAGACTAGACTATAGACTAGACTATAGACTAGACTATAGACTAGACTATAGACTAGACTATAGACTAGACTATAGACTAGACTAGACTATAGACTAGACTATAGACTAGACTAGACTAGACTAGACTAGACTAGACTAGACTAGACTAGACTAGACTAGACTAGACTATAGACTAGACTATAGACTAGACTATAGACTAGACTATAGACTGGACTATAGACTAGACTATAGACTAGACTAGACTATAGACTAGACTGTACTATAGACCAGATTACAGATTAGACTATAGGCTATGCCAATATCCTACAGAAGTATATTCTAAGACGTCCGTCCGTCCATCCGTTAGTTTGTTGGTCTACTAACAACAAGGATCCAATCATAAGGAGCTAGAAAGCACTTATAAAATAGCTTATGGTTGTTTTACATACATACATATCTAATAGTAATTCAAATATAACTTTATTGAGGTTTTTGCTATTCCTTTTTCAATTCTTACTTATTCTTATAAAATATTCCCACGATCGAAAGTGAATTTTTTATCTGTCTTCTATTTGTCTACCGAAAAAAATGAAAGGATTTTATCTAGTATTTCAATTTAAATAGTTGAATTTATTTTCTTAAAAAAAAAATACTATAAAATCTATAAGAAAAAAACAATCAATTCAGTACACTAATGATCCAAAACAAACCCTTTTTAATTAAACAAAAAGATGCTCATAAATTTGCATACGGAAACCGAGAAGAAACTTAGCATTTTTGAGGACTAAAATAGAAAAAAAAAATAGAAAAAAGAACAAACCACCACCAGGTACCAGCTACAAATAGAAGATAGAAATGAAAAAAAACGTTTTTTATAGATTTTTTATTAAAAAACTTTCGTTTTTTTCAGGCTGTCAAAATAAATTAAATTTGTTAGAGTAAATTAAAATGAAAGAAGATTTTGTTAAGAAATTTTAAATAAAAAATTTAGAAATTTTCCTTTTTTTGTGAAAATTTTTTTAATGTTGTAGCATCTGCTGTGTTCTTAAAGTTTCTAGACATGTGTGGTCTTTAATATAAGTTTATATAGTTTTCAGACTTATCCTTTTCGTGTTATAAATATTTACATACTGTTAATGGTTTTTCTATAGAGATTGATTTACATACCTTTTCTTTTCAATATAATTTGCATATTGGAAAAATTTAAAATCTTTTTTTCTTATTGCAAAAATTTACATAATACCACTAATCCTTTATGTAAAGAAGCCCTTGGACATTTTGCAAAAACATGTTTATAGATCATTAATTTTCTTTTGGGCAAAAGATCCTTTATCATTGATAAGATTGCAAAAAAATTATATCTTAATACTTTTCTTAGGTATTGTTAAATAGGGTGTTAACAGCCCAAAAGGTCACGTGTTTCTTTCGCACACAAATTGCGATCTTCATTGAACTAGTGTAGAGATTATTGGCAATTTTCATGATTGATCATTTTGTGTTGTAGCTTCTTATAAGGGTTGCAATAAATGTTGGCAAAATATGTGTATATTATTTTGAAAATTTCAACACAAACCTAGAAAGTGTAAAAACGAAGAAAAGTGAAAATTGTACAAAACAGTTCAATTTTCCATAAATAATTTGATTTCTTAATAAATGCTAAACATTAAAATTTTCACAAAAAAATCTAATTTTCACGGGGTTTTAACAGAACTTAAATCTTTACTAAAAACTGTTTATGAAATGATCACTTGTCGATCACTTTTATTTATCAAACAACATAGTTTTCACAACAAAATATAATGATTATTGTATCATCAAATGATTTGCTACATTTTTTTTTTTAATTTTCTCATACAACAAGCAGCATCATTAGAAAACAATAAAAACTAAAAAAAAATTGCCGCAAAACTAACAACCCCTTTGTCAACCATAACAATTCACAAGAAATCCGCAAAAATAGATTTTGCAAACCAAAAGCAAACATTAACAAAAATATTTGCTGGTTAAAATAAAAGAGAAGTCATTTTGTTAACAAAAGACCCAATATATACATACCCTTTTTGTGTGATCATAACACCTAAAGAAGATCGATGATTAGTGATCAAAGAAAATTGAGTTGTTGAGCGGAAGGATCATTATTTTGCACAAGGCGAATTTAAAGAGTTTGTCAGGATTAGTTGCATACTGTATGCAAAATAACATCTTAAGTATTTGAATATGCAAATTTTAACTTAAAAAACCTTTAGAAAAAAAATTTACTTAGGATAATAAATATGCAAAAATTATAATCAGAAGTGAAATTTACAAGCCTGTGAAACATTATAATGGGTTAAATTTCCCAAACAATAGTCTATAGTCTAGGCTATAGTCTAGGCTATAGTCTAGTCTAGTCTAGTATAGTCTAGTCTATAGTCTAGTCTATAGTCTAGTCTATAGTCTAGTCTATAGTCTAGTCTATAGTCTAGTCTATAGTCTAGTCTATAGTCTAGTCTATAGTCTAGTCTATAGTCTAGTCTATAGTCTAGTCTAGTCTAGTCTATAGTCTAGTCTATAGTCTAGTCTATAGTCTAGTCTATAGTCTAGTCTATAGTCTATTCATAGTCTAGTCATAGTCTAGTCTATAGTCTAGTCCATAGTCTAGTCTATAGTCTAGTCTATAGTCTAATCTATAGTCTATTCTATAGTCTAGTCCATAGTCTATCTATAGTCTAGTCCATAGTCTAGTCTATAGTCTAGTCCATAGTCTAGTCTATAGTCTAGTCTATAGTCTAGTCTATAGTCTAGTCTATAGTCTAGTCTATAGTCTAGTCTATAGTCTAGTCTATAGTCTAGTCTATAGTCTAGTCTATAGTCTAGTCTATAGTCTAGTCTATAGTCTAGTCTATTAGTCTAGTCTATAGTCTAGTCTATAGTCTAGTCTATAGTCTAGTCTATAGTCTAGTCTATAGTCTAGTCTATAGTCTAGTCTATAGTCTATAGTCTAGTCTATAGTCTAGTCTATAGTCTAGTCTATAGTCTAGTCCATAGTCTAGTCTATAGTCTAGTCTATAGTCTAATCTATAGTCTATTCTATAGTCTAGTCCATAGTCTATTCTATAGTCTAGTCCATAGTCTAGTCTATAGTCTAGTCCATAGTCTAGTCTATAGTCTAGTCTATAGTCTAGTCTATAGTCTAGTCTATAGTCTAGTCTATAGTCTAGTCTATAGTCTAGTCTATAGTCTAGTCTATAGTCTAGTCTATAGTCTAGTCTATAGTCTAGTCTATAGTCTAGTCTATAGTCTAGTCTATAGTCTAGTCTATAGTCTAGTCTATAGTCTAGTCTATAGTCTATTCTATAGTCTAGTCCATAGTCTAGTCTATAGTCTAGTCCATAGTCTAGTCTATAGTCTAGTCTATAGTCTAATCTATAGTCTATTCTATAGTCTAGTCCATAGTCTATTCTATAGTCTAGTCCATAGCCTAGTCTATAGTCTAGTCCATAGTCTAGTCTATAGTCTAGTCTATAGTCTAGTCTATAGTCTAGTCTATAGTCTAGTCTATAGTCTAGTCTATAGTCTAGTCTATAGTCTAGTCTATAGTCTAGTATATAGTCTAGTCTATAGTCTAGTCTATAGTCTAGTCTATAGTCTAGTCTATAGTCTAGTCTATAGTCTAGTCTATAGTCTATTCTATAGTCTAGTCCATAGTCTAGTCTATAGTCTAGTCCATAGTCTAGTCTATAGTCTAGTCTATAGTCTAATCTATAGTCTATTCTATAGTCTAGTCCATGGTCTATTCTATAGTCTAGTCCATAGTCTAGTCTATAGTCTAGTCCATAGTCTAGTCTATAGTCTAGTCTATAGTCTAGTCTATAGTCTACTCTATAGTCTAGTCTATAGTCTAGTCTATAGTCTAGTCTATAGTCTAGTCTATAGTCTAGTCTATAGTCTAGTCTATAGTCTACTCTATAGTCTAGTCTATAGTCTAGTCTATAGTCTAGTCTATAAACTAGTCTATAGTCTAGTCTATAGTCTAGTCTGTAGTCTTAAATATTTGAATTTTATTTTTTTATTTTATTCTGCTGTTTTCTAAAAAGGAAAAGTTCTCACGCTAAAAAGTGAATGTTTTTTTTTTCCTAAAGAAATGCCAACAAATCTAACGTTGATTTCCATTTATTTGAACTAAATTTTTTTTATAAAAAACTATAGGAAAAAAATAATCAATTTTTTTCTTAATGATCCAAAACAAACCTTTTGTTTAACTACACACACAAACAATAGACAAGTATGAAACAAAAAAACACATTTGCATATGAAGACGATGCTAAAGATCGTAGAAGTTCTCACCCAAACCACCACCATCTCAGGCAGATTTACCCTTTCAATAGAAAATAGCCTAAGGACATTCAAATAAGGAATAAAAGGATTTATCTATTTGTTTTACATAAATTCGTTTTTTATAGAATTTTTTTAGAAAAAATATTTTCAAACTTTGAATTTTCTAAAAAAAAATTTGAAAAAATATTCAAATTTTTTTGAAGTCTACAATTTCAAAGGGTAAGAAAAATAGTTAGATATTCTAAATTAAAAAAAATATACAATTTTATAAAGTAAAATAAAGTGTTCACAGCTGGATTTTAAAAGAATCGATAGGAAAATTAATCATTTTTAAAATTACCACTTATGAGAAAATAATCTAACTCATTACAATTGTTTACAAACTTGTAAATTTTTCTTTAGGTCATAATTTTTGCATATTTCTTCAACTAAGTAAATCCTTTTCTTAAGCCTTTTATGCAAAAATTTGCATATTTAAATAGTTAAAATCTCATTTTGCCTAAAATATTCAAATTTGCATAATGCAACTAATCCTGGCAAACTCTCTTAACTCACACATTGTGCAAAAAAATATGATCCTAACACTTAACATCTCAATTTTCTTTGATCGCAGATCATCGATCTTGTTTTTTATGTTTTGTTCTTAAGAAGGGTAAGTGTGTGTAGGACCTTGTGTTAACAACATGACTTCTCTTTTAGTTTTTGCCAGAAGACATCCTTGTTAATCATATTGTTTGCTTTTGGTTTGCAAAATCTAATTTTGCGGATTTCTTAAGAATTGTTATGAGTGACAAAGGGGTTGTTAGTTTTCCTTTTAAAGATGTGTCAAAATTGTCTTTTGTTCTTTTTTATTGTTTTCTAATGATGTTTGTTGGATGATAAAATGTAATAAATAGAGTAAATCATTTGTTGATACAATAATCAATAAATTTTGTTTTATAGCAAGATCTAAATTGTATGAAAATTATTGTATTGTGTTGTTTTAATTTTATGTTAAATGAAAGTATTAAATTTCATTTAAACATTCATATATTTCTCTTAACATTCCAAACATTTGATCTCCTTTAAAATACCGTATACTTTTTCTCCTACCCACTTGTTTCGTGTCAATTTGAATGCGTGCAGTTACACTGGCTGACCAGTGTTCGTGTCTAAAGTCTTTTGTTTTTGCTTGTATCTTTATTTGTTAAATCATTTAACACTAATGTCAATGTCATGTGCAGAATGTTTATACAGAAATGCATAAAATTATCTCAAAATAGAAATTTCTTATTTATTTTTAGTTAAACCTTTGTTTTTCGTATCTTCGGACCTTTAAGAAAATCACATAAATTATTACCTGTCGCAAGTAAAGGCTTAATATACATAATAATCACACCACACAGTATAAACACTTGTTCTACCTCGCTTAAATACAGGTGTGTTCTTTTTGAAATTTTATTACCTTTATGTGGTCTTAAAAGAATAAGAAATGATGGCGCTTTCTTAAGCCTTTGAAATGCTAAACAACATAGTTTTAATACCTCTGGCATTAAGATAGAAAGAGGTTTGGGTTTTTAAGCTTAAAGTAAAACCAACGAAGGAGAAACGGAATTTTTAAAATCTTTTAAGCAACATTTTAAAGACTTTTTTCAAAGGCATTGTTGGTTTCTAACAGGCATGGGAAATTTTAATTTTCAAATTTTTTTTTTTTTTTTTTCAAAATTAATATATTTTCGGTTGAATACTCTATGGACCTATTGAACTATCGACTAGTCTATTGAATGTTCTAATGACTATTCTATTGACTACACCATGGGAGAGTTTATTGACTATACAAGCACCTAGATTTGTCAAGGGACTAGTGCATCGTGGATTAATCCACGGACTAATATATAAGATTATGGACTTACCTATGCGACTAATCTATACTGTAGTCCATAGACTAGTCTATGGTCTAGTCCATAGTGTAGTCTATAGTCTAGTCCATAGTGTAGTCCATAGCGTAGTCTATAGTGTAGTCCATAGTCTAGTCCATAGTCTAGTCCAGTCTATAGTCTAGTCTAAAGTCTAGTCTAAAGTCTAGTCTATAGTCTAGTCTATAGTCTAGTCTATAGTCTAGTCTATAGTCTAGTCTATAGTCTAGTCTATAGTTTAGTCTATAGTCTAGTCTATAGTTTAGTCTATAGTCTAGTCTGTAGTCTAGTCTATAGTCTAGTCTATAGTCTAGTCTAAAGTCTAGTCTATAGTCTAGTCTATAGTCTAGTCTATAGTCTAGTCTATAGTCTAGTCTATAGTCTAGTCTATAGTCTAGTCTATAGTCCAGTCTATAGTCTAGGCTATAGTCTAGTCTATAGTCTAGTCTATAGTCTAGTCTATAGTCTAGTCTATAGTCTACTCAATAGTCTAGTCTATAGTCTAGTCTATAGTCTAGTCTATAGTCTAGTCTATAGTCTACTCAATAGTCTAGTCTATAGTCTAGTCTATAGTCTAGTCTATAGTCTAGTCTATAGTCTAGTCTATAGTCTAGTCTATAGTCTAGTCTATAGTCTAGTCTATAGTCTAGTCTATAGTCTAGTCTATAGTCTAGTCTATAGTCTAGTCTATAGTCTAGTCTATAGTCTAGTCTATACTATAGTCTAGTCTATAGTCTAGTCTATAGTCTAGTCTATAGTCTAGTCTATAGTCTAGTCTATAGTCTAGTCTATAGTCTAGTCTATAGTCTAGTCTATAGTCTAGTCTATAGTCTAGTCTATAGTCTAGTCTATAGTCTAGTCTATAGTCTAGTCTATAGTCTAGTCTATAGTCTAGTCTATAGTCTAGTCTATAGTCTAGTCTATAGTCTAGTCTATAGTCTATAGTCTAGTCTATAGTCTAGTCTATAGTCTAGTCTATAGTCTAGTCTATAGTCTAGTCTATAGTCTAGTCTATAGTCTAGTCTATAGTCTAGTCTATAGTCTAGTCTATAGTCTAGTCTATAGTCTAGTCTATAGTCTAGTCTATAGTCTAGTCTATAGTCTAGTCTATAGTCTAGTCTATAGTCTAGTCTATAGTCTAGTCTATAGTCGAGTCTATAGTCTAGTCTATAGTCGAGTCTATAGTCTAGTCTATAGTCTAGTCTATAGTCTAGTCTATAGTCTAGTCTATAGTCTAGTCTATAGTCTAGTCTATAGTATAGTCTATAGTCTAGTCTATAGTCAAGTCTATAGTATAGTCTATAGTCTAGTCTATAGTCTAGTCTATAGTCTAGTCTATAGTCTAGTCTATAGTCTAGTCTATAGTCTAGTCTATAGTCTAGTCTATAGTCTAGTCTATAGTCTAGTCTATAGTCTAGTCTATAGTCTAGTCTATAGTCTAGTCTATAGTCTAGTCTATAGTCTAGTCTATAGTCTAGTCTATAGTCTAGTCTAAAGTCTAGTCTATAGTCTAGTCTATAGTCTAGTCTATAGTCTAGTCTATAGTCTAGTCTATAGTCTAGTCTATAGACTTGTCTATAGTCTGGTCTAGAGTCTAATCTTTAGTCTGATTTAAAGTCCCTTTTATAGTTTAGTCTATAGTTAAGTCTATTGTGTAGTCTATAGTATAGTCTATAGTCTAGTCTATAGTTTAGTCTATTGTCTAGTCTATGGTATAGTTTATAGTCTAGTCTATAGTCTAGTCTATAGTCTAGTCTATAGTCTAGTCTATATTCTAGTCTATAGTCTAGTCTATAGTCTAGTCTATAGTCTAGTCTATAGTCTAGTCTATAGTCTAGTCTATAGTCTAGTCTATAGTCTAGTCTATAGTCTAGTCTATAGTCTAGTCTATAGACTTGTCTATAGTCTATAGTCTGGTCTAGAGTCTAGTCCATCGTCTAATCTTTAGTTTGATCTAAAGTCCCTTTTATAGTTTAGTATATAGTTAAGTCTATAGTGTAGTCTATAGTATAGTCTATAATCTAGTCTATTGTGTAATCCACTATCTATAGTCTAGTCTATAGTCTAACCTATAATCTAGTTCATAGACCTTTCTGTTACCCAAGCAAGTGCTAAATATTTCCTTCAGAAATGTCCATAATGATCTAAGCAAATTTTAGTTAAACCCAATTTTCCAGCCCTGGATGCTGCATACAAATTCACATAACTTGAGTTAGAGGCACTTAAATACATATTAAGACAGACAATAAATTTCATTGAGATTCTTTTGGGCCAGATAAAGGAGGAATATGTTAAAGAAGATGTTCTCAAGAATTAAAAAAAGAATTCAAACACGAACAAGATTTTACAGATGACTTTAGTAATAGCTGTTTAACTTGACTTGCATTGTCTTGACTGGTTTGGTTTTTTTTTTATGGTTGGGATGACGGGCTGCTGGTAAAGTCAAAGAAGTTAAGTGGACTTTAAGCTTTCTTTGATCTCTTGTAAAAGACAAATTATTCGGTGTGTGAGTAATAATTGTACATTAAAGAAAAGAGCACAAGAAGAGAGCATGTAGCAACAGGTATGTTGCTAGAAGTAACAAGTTAAAAGAAATTGAAAAAGAATTTCTTTTTTTCTGTGTGTGTTGTTGTTTATTTCATGGCTTGGGTATTCTTCAGCAACTTGTTGTTAAAAACTACCTCAACTATAAACCCACCTGCTACCTTAGAGTAGTTGTTGTAAAGTAAAAAATAAAACAAAGTGAAGGAAAAGAAAGAATACATAAAGATGATGGAAATATTATGAAAAAAAGTAACGAAGAAATGGCCGCATTACTAGACCATTGGTAATCGTGTACAATTCAGTTTATTAAGAGCTTTCGTTTGAATAACACGGTTTCAAGGAATTTAACGGATTACAAAAAAGATTATTAATTAATACAAGAAAAAATGGAATAAATATTAAGAAAAAAATAAAAAAAACTACACCCTAAATATAATTTGCTTTAAAAAAGAAAACGTTGTGCAGTAAAGCAAAAAAAAAATCCTGTTAAAATTTGTTTTTTGTGGCAAATAAAAAGTGAAGTGTTTAAATTCTAAAACAAACAATAGTTTTGAGAAAAAAAATTTTTGCAAAAAAAAGGTATAATGAAAAAGAAATTTTATTTGAGACCAAGAAAAAGTGTAAAATACCAAGAAGAAGAAAAAAAGAAATGTCCTCAGGAATTTCAAGTTTAAAGAAGAAAAACTTAAACTTTTTTTATCAAGATCAAGATTTTGTTTTATATAAAAATAAACTAAGCTGAGTTTCAAGTTTCAATTTTTAAGTGTTTTTCTTGTTGGCTTTTTTTTGATGTGTTTGTGTTTTTTGTGCTTTTTTTAAGAAAAAAAATTTTACCGTTAGTTCTAATTTTATTGTAGTTGCTCATGACTGGTCTGTTAAATCAACTAAAACTTTATTAATTTGTTTGTCATGTCTTCAAGACTTGAGTGAATGTGTGTGTGTGTGAGTGTTTGATATGGTCTTATTTTTATTGAAGTTTTTTTTTTTTTTTTTTTGAATTGCTATTTAATTTGGTAATTCCGGTCTTATTTTTGAAAATTTTACGCTTTTACAGTGCTTTCCAATTTAAGACGTTTCCAGAAAACTTTTAATAATTCTAAAAAATATCCCAAAATAGGGTGAAAGTGATTAAGAAAATTATCCTCATTTCTTCAAGTAGAGTAGGTGATAAGACTTTTCATAGTGAAGAACTCTTCTTATTGGGGAAATGAAATCTGAAGAGATCAAAGTATACTTTTCTAAAGGATCCGAATCTGATCATCACATCTAGAATTCGAGATATGGAGTTTTAAAAAACACCATTTTTTGGCCCTTTTTGATAAGTTATAACAGCGTTACATCTAGGAGATATGGCGTTTGAAAAAACATCGTTTTTGGTCCTTTTTGACAACTTTATTTAAAAAATGTTATATGCCATCTGAAAGACATTTGTCAGCTTTAAAATAAAGACTTAACATCTGACATATCTTTATTCTTCTTCGAGATATCATCGCCTAAAACTTGATAAAACAATAAATTTACTGAATTTTTCCTACATTTCGCCTTTATCTTATAAAAAACTTATATATTCGAAATTTTCAAATTGTTTTCTTTAAAAATACTTCTGAAATTGTTTAAAATTCTACTGCAATTACTGAGATATTATACGTTGAAATTGATGGACGGACAGACATTGTTAAATCGCATTAGAAAGCGATTTTGAGACTATTGAAACATCCTCATATAGGTGTGGATCCAATATTTCTGTTCGTTATAAATAATATTTACAAAACGTAAAACCCTCTACACTATAGTAGTGTAGGTTATAAATACCATGAATATACCCAAAACCGTGAGTTTTCAATCTTTAGTTGAAAATATCTCGAAGAAGAAAGAAGATATCTCAGATGTTGAGCTTTTATTTTAAAGTTGACAGAATGGACTTTCAGATGGCATACAACAATTTTGAAATAAAGTTGTCTTGGAGCTGTTATAACGTCTCGAAAAGGACCAAAAAGGATGAGGTCAAAATTTTGCGGTGAGATTAGGATTCAGGTTCAATCCATAGAAAAGTATAAATTGGTCTCAGAGTTTCGACCCAATTGATTATATACAAGTTGGTTTGATTATAAATTACATACGAAGAGCAGACTGGACTCAGGAATTGATTAGTATCATACACTGGCATACAGGACCTATATCTGCACAAACCTATAATACCTTCCCCTTTATAGTATTGTAGGATTTGAAGCGATCCCTGGCTCTATGTGTAAAGTAGCATTGATAACACTTAAACGCTCATTAGTACTTTTTACTTTTCATACCATTCACAGTCATGAGAAAGATATGAACTCAGAGAGCTTCATGTGGACATCTATCTTGTCGGCATTATTCCATGATAATGTTTGTCAACCACAGGGTGAGCTAAAAATGACCCACCACCGCCTCCTTGTGATCTCTTAAGAACACCGGACCATGTCTAAGCACTTGGCTCAAGTACCAGTCAGAGTCCCTTTAGTTTCCCTCCGGCAATCTGCAGGCGCCATCTAAACCAATCCAGGACAATAATGAACAAATATACAGTTGGCATGGCCTCTGTTAAGACTACGTTCTTAATCTCAGGCGACATAGAGTAGACTAAACTCTGAACATAGCCTAGCAATGAAGATAATTTCAAAGATGGCACTTGAATAAGATACCAATCAACCCAATATACAACTTTTTCATCCAGTACGTTGAAGAGAAAACATGCGTCATATTCATACGAGCATACAGGTTTAGTGAAGTTGTAAACCCCTGATCTACCAACATTTAGCCGCACAATCACTCCTCTGAGAAGTATCTGTTGCCTCGGCAACAGCTCCGAACATATCCTTTGATTATAGTTTCAACCAAAAGTGATCACAATCATTAGCCGCTTACAGGACGAATTCTGCGGGTTCAAACGACTGCCGTGACTTCCGATTATATGGTGGCCAAGCAGTCTAATGACTCCTCCAGTTTATAGTCCCTACAGACTAGAAAAAGTGTTATCATTCTTTAAACTTGTAATTGAAATAACTCCAAAGTGATGTCGGTTTATAAAGTTATCATAACCAGGGGGCGTGGTTGAGAAGGCTGCATATAAGTTTGTCATTTCCTCTATATAATTTTGCGCATCGAAGTTATTATAAATCCCTATAGAGAGCCCATAGGGTTTTAGAGCCTGTTTGTCCATTTGTATGTTTGTTGAAAACTATTTTCTCAAGACCCTTGCTATTTTTGAGATCCAAATTTTAAATATTTCCATCAGTCATGCTTTCAAAAAGTTTTGATATTGAAAATCATCAAAATAAGTTCATAAATAATAATGCACAATTTCACATAGACAATATTCCATCCCTGATTTTGAGAATAACAAACAATAACTACTTACAGCATCATATGTAACATGAAGCCAAAGCTCTGAATCGGAAATTTTAAACTGTTTTAGAGATCTAAAACATCCCATTATGAGCTATTTTATTATCATCATTGATCACCTTAGATCCCCAAAACAACAACTACAAAAAATTGATACCAAAAAAGTCACTATTCGATCCAAATCGTTGCGGTTTAATTTAGAAATTCTTTTTGTTACTATTGTCAACAACTTTTTGTCTTAAATTTTTTTTTCGATGTTAATGTACATGAAATACTATTTCACTCTAATGCGGCCTTTCATATCGACAAAACTCCGTTTACTTTTAAAATTGTTGCTGCTACTGTTGTTGCTTTCTTTTGAGTTTCTGTGTTGTTTTTATGGATTTTTTTTTTTTTGTGTTTCGTATTAAAGTTTCTTATTGACCACCAAATAAATATTACTGCTACTGCCGTTTTGCGTACTCAATAATGACAAATGTCTGTGAGAGTGTGTGTGTAAAATATTTCGGTTTTTGTTATTGTCGTTTGTCATACCGTTAACTCACGTACGGTAAAGTACTTAACTCGCACTATTTTTGGTTGAATTGTTTTTTGCACAAATTGCTTTATGAATGAGTGTTGTTTGTGAAAAAAAAAATATGACAGAGAAAGATTTCTCCAGAATTATTAATAAAAAAACGACTAATAGTAATTATTGATGACATGGGGAGGGGTTAAAAAAATGTTTAATTTATTTATGGATTTAAATAAAAATTAATGTTTAGTTCTTAAGTTTTTTTTCGCTTGGTTTCATTTACATGGCTGACCAAGTTTGTGTCTTAAGTCTTTTGTTTAATGTTTGATTTTTATTGTTTTCAATTTGCATTTATTGAATTTTATTCATTTTTATTTAGCTATTTAGGCATATTATTATTAAAATCTATGTCAGGAGGTCTGCTTAAAATAGACTATTGACAAGACAATAAACTAGACTATAGACTAGACAAAAAACATGAACAAAGACCAGACTAAAGACTAGACTAGAGAATAGACTATAGACTCGACTATGGACTAGAATATAGACTAGACTACAGACTGGACTACAAACTAGGCTATGGAGTAGACCATAGACTAGACAATAGACTGGGCTATATAATAGACTATATATTAAACTGTAGACTCCACTAGTGACTAAACTACAAATAAGAATATAGACTAGACTATAGACCAGACTATAGTCCAGACTATAGACCAGACTATAGAGTATTCTATAAACTAGACTATCTAATAGGCTATAGGATAGACTATAGAATGGACAATAGAATATACTATA